>NC_133129.1:120166067-120466067 GCF_048418815.1 Hemitrygon akajei
AACGAATATTCTCAAAGCATACGAATTAGTCCCAGAAGCATATAGGGAAAGATTCAGAAGTTTGAAAAAGTCTGTGGAAAAGACTTATGTGGAATTTGCCTATGATAAAGCTATGTGTTTTGAGAGATGGGTTTCTTCTAAAAATGTAAATGAGGACTATGATACATTGAAAGAGCTGATTTTAATGGAGGAATTTAAAAGAAGCATTCCTGTTGAAGTAAGGACCTACTTAAATGAGAGGGATACTGATAAATTGCAGGACTGTGCTAGATTAGCTGATGAGTATGTTTTAATCCATAAGAATACATTTCCTCAGGGTAGAATTTTTAAGAGGAAAAATAATATGGAGACTCAAGGTAAATCAGAAATTAAATCAGAGGTTAATGAGAAAGGTAAGGAGGAAGGAAAACCTGTGAAGGAAAGACAGTTTGGTCTTATTTGTAACTATTGTAAGAACCCTGGCCATGTAATAGCTAACTGTTTCAAATTGAAAAAGAAAGAGAAGGAAGCAGTTCCAGATGCTTGTGTGCAACATACTGAAGCACCTGTAAAGTTACAGGGTTTGGTAAACACAAATGAGGATTTGTTAGAGTCTGACCAAGTTAGAAAGGGATATGATCATTTTATAACTGAAGGGTTTGTATCCTTGAAAGAAGGATCTACTCTGGTGCCAATAAAAATCCTTAGGGATACTGGAGCTTCTCAATTACTGATGTTAGATAGTGTGTTGAAGTTTAATGAAGAGAGTGATACTGATGAGGTAAATTACATAAGAGGTGTTGGAAGTGATTTTATGCCTGTACATTTACATGAAGTAAATTTAAAGTCAGGGTTAGTTACAGGATTTGTTAAAGTAGGATTACAGCATAGCTTACCTGTGAAGGGTATTTCTTTATTGTTAGGTAATGACTTGGCAAGTGGACAAGTTTTTCCTGAAGTGCATTTGACAATGGAGTCAGAGGAACCAGAGGTGAATTCTAACACAGATTCTTCCTGTGTTGTGACTAGAGCTATGGCTAAAAAGATTGATGTGCAGAATGAGGTTGTTACTCATGACTGTTCAACTCAGGATTCGAGTTTTGAGGATGTGTCAGAGACTTTCTTACCTTCGTTGTTTGAACAAGATTCTGGGAGTAAGTCTGGCTATGAAGATTTATCTCTGTCTCAGAAGGAGATGATAGCAGAGCAGAATAGAGATCCTGAGATTATAAAATTAAGGGAACAAGCTTTACTAGGTAGTGAAATTGAGAAGGTGTCAGTAGGATATTACTTGGAAAAAGGAGTGTTGATGAGGAAGTGGAGGTCGCCTACAATTCCTGCAAGTGAGGAATGAAATGTTGTTTACCAGGTAGTTGTTCCTAAAGTTTATCGAAATGAGATTTTGACTTTAGCTCATAGTGTGCCTTTAGGTGGACATCAAGGGGTAAGGAAAACTGTGGACAAGATTTTAAAACATTTTTACTGGCCTGGTCTAAGAAAAGATGTGGCGATGTTTTGTAAAACGTGCCATACTTGTCAAATTGTGGGTAAACCAAATCAGGTTACACCAGTAGCTCCATTACAACCTATTCCAGCATTTGGTGAACCATTTTCTAAAGTTATTGTAGATTGTGTTGGTCCATTACCAAAGACAAAAACTGGTTATCAGTATTTGTTGACTATCATGTGTACTTCGTCTAGGTTTCCAGAGGCAGTACCACTTAGGAATATAAAAGCTAAAACTGTGACGAAGGCTCTTATAAAATTTTTTACTTATTTTGGATTGCCTAAGGAAATACAAACTGATCAAGGTAGTAATTTTATGTCTGGATTGTTTCAACAGATAGTTTATAAATTGGGAGCTAAGCAAATCACTTCGTCTGCATACCATCCAGAATCGCAAGGTGCCTTGGAGAGGTTTCATTCTACTCTCAAGAATATGATTAGGACATATTGTGTGGGAAATGAAAGTGACTGGGATGAGAGTATAAACTTACTTTTATTTACAGTAAGGGAATCGGTACAGGAATCTTTAGGTTTTAGTCCATTTGAACTTGTGTTTGGGCATAGAGTTAGAGGACCTTTAGCTTTATTGAAGGAACACACTAATTTGTGTAAGGAAGTACACACTAATTTGTTGGACTATGTTTTGAAATTTAAGGACAGGTTACATAAAGCTTGTAGCTTAGCCAAGGAAAATTTAAAGTTGGCTCAGGAGAAAATGAAAACTTGGTATGATAAGGAAGCTAGGTTGAGGATGTTTAAGCCTGGAGATAAGGTGTTGGTTCTTTTCCCAGTGCAGACAAATCCTTTACAAGCTAGATTTCATGGTCCTTATGAAATTGTGTCTAGAATCAATGATGTGGATTACGTAATAAAAACTCCAGATCGCAGAAGGTCAACACAACTTTGCCACATAAATATGATTAAACCATATTTTGAGAAACAATCTGATACTGTGACTGTTGTGGTTAGTGAGAATGAGTTTGATTTAACTGGGAACATGATAGATGATTCATCTGACTTTCATTCTAAATCTAACATTGTTTCTGTTAGGTTACCTAATTCGACCATTTTGGAAAATATGGATGAGAAATTAGCACATTTACAGCTAGAGCAGAAACAACAGATGAAGGAATTGATTTTTAAATATAAGGATTTGTTTCCAGATGTTCCGAGAAGGACTACTATAGCTTCACATGATGTAGATGTTGGAGATGCCAAACCTATTAAACAACATCCATATAGGATGAACATGGAAAAATGTGAACTTGCTGAGAAAGAAATTGAATACATGTTAGGGAATGATATTATTAGACATTCTAACTCGAATTGGAGTTCGCCATGTGTTATGGTGCCAAAACCTGATGGTAGTATTAGGTTTTGTACGGACTATAGGAAGGTGAATGCTGTAACGAAAACAGATGCATATCCAATTCCTAGAGTAGATGATTGTGTAGATAAGATTGGAAAAGCAAAGTTCCTTACAACGACTGATTTATTGAAAGGGTATTGGTGTGTTCCATTAACAGACAGAGGTAGAGAGATTTCTGCATTTGTAACTCCATCTGGGTTATATGAGTATAATGTTCTTCCATTTGGGATGAAGAATGCCCCAGGTACTTTCCAGAGGATGATTAATTCTGTGATTCAGGGATTGAAAGATACTGATGCTTATATTGATGATTTAGTGACAGGAAATGATACTTGGGAAGCACACATAATTGCGGTGGAGAAATTGTTTGAAAAGCTTTCAAAAGCTAACTTAACTATTAATTTAGCCAAGAGTGAATTTGGACATGCCACTGTGACTTACCTTGGTTATGTTGTAGGTCAAGGTAAGGTAGCTCCTGTTCAGGCAAAAGTTCAGGCAATTTTAGAGATTCCCACTCCGACGGGGAAAAAAACTCTCAGAAGATTTTTGGGAATGGTAGGATATTATCGAAAATTTTGTAAGAATTTTGCTAATGTTGCCCTTCCATTAACTAACCTTCTGCAGAAGAATGTGAAGTTTGTGTGGACAGTGTTTTGTCAGGAAGCATTTGAAAAATTGAAAACAATGATATGTCAACAACCTGTGCTTAAGGCACCTGACTTTGGAAAACCTTTTTCATTAGCTGTAGATGCTAGTGATGAAGCTGTGGGAGCAGTATTGATGCAAAGGAATGAGGGTGATGAGGTTGATCACCCAGTAGCTTACTTTTCTAAGAAATTTAATAAGCATCAAAGAAACTATTCAACAATAGAGAAAGAATTGTTATCTCTTGTTTTAGCTTTGGAATATTTTGAGGTGTATGTTGGTACAACTCAAAAACCACTTATTGTTTACACTGATCATAATCCGTTAGTTTTTCTGAGTAAGATGAAAAACAAAAACAGAAGATTATTAAATTGGAGTTTGATGTTACAAGAGTACAATATTGTGATAACTCATGTTAAAGGTAAAGATAATGTGGTTGCTGATTGTCTATCTCGATGTTGAATGTACAATGTAATTTTTTTTTGGAGTGGTTTTTTTTATTGTAACACTCCTACTGTATTGTATATTGTGTATGTTATATAATTTATACATTTGTTTTTCTTGTAAGTAATTGTTAAAAATTTTTGTTCTTGTAAGACCAAAAATGTTTTTTTTGGAGGGAGGTGTTACGTACCCGTGACACGTGACAGTGGTACCCTTGTCACGTGACTGGGGTTGAAGTTATACTAGACTTGAGGTAATGGTCTTGTGATGGTGGAGTGATGTCATTTTCCCGCCAGTAGAGGTCATGTGACAGGTTTTTTTTACAGGGTATAAAAGGAAGACCCACCCTGTCAGGTGGGGCAGTTCGTGGCGGGATTTGCCAAGCTGACTTCATGTCCCTGCGTGATTTAATGTGATGACGCAGTTTAGTTGAAAAATGAAGTTTTATATAATGCCTAAAGTTTAAAAGGTCATTGCCAGCGGTTTCTTTGCTGGTGGAGAGTGAAGATAAAAGTTTGGAAGATAAAAATCAAGGAGAATCGATTTTCGACGGTGGATTGGTTTCGACCTTATTTGATCCTCATTCGGAAGGATTTCGTTGACTATTCTTGCTGTTAATCCCTGGGTTTGACCAGAAAGGATTTGAGAATAGTGTGGAAGAGGTTAGTGCCATTAAACCATTACGTTTTATAAAATTCTTTGTGGGAAAGTTCGACGCCGGGGATAGGACAACGACGTGGAAGAGAATTTAAATCGCCTTAAAAAGTCTCTCCTTTTAAATGGACTGTGAGCTTTTGAACTTTTGGCATACCGCTTTAAAGAACTGTTTTCTTTCGGCATACCGCTTTAAAGAACTGTTTTTTTTTCAATACCGCTTTAAAGAACTGTTTTTTTTTCAATACCGCTTTAAGGACTGTTTGGACTGCAACGCTATTAAGAACTGTTTAAGCTGCCGCACAGCAGCTGTTTTCCGGTTACGTTTGAGTTTGTTTACTTTTGGGGGTTTGTTTTCAGTGTTTAATAAACGTGTTATTTGTTATAAAAACCCTTGCCTAACTCATCTATATTTATTGTTGCCTGAATACGTAACATTACATATACTGACTGTGACTCCCACACTGTAAAAGGACTAGAAGGGACAGTGTTTGTCAAATGAGTTCAGAAGTTTCCTTAATCAGTACGTAGAAATCCTAATGAGAGAGTTTGTGATAGTTGATCTGCTACTAGGGAATGAGATAGGGCAGGTGACAGAAGTTTGTGTTGGGAGACACTTTGCACCTAGTGACCACAAAGCCATTAGTTGCAAAATAAATATGGAGGAATATAGAATCAGAACCCGCAGACTAGACCTAAATAGGAGAAAGGCCAATTTTGATGGTATCTGAAGAGATTTGGCAAGTGTGAATTGCGACAGGCTGTTCTCTGGCAAAGGTAACTTGGTAAGTGGGAGGCCTTCAAAAGTGAAATTTTGAGAGTACAAAGCTTTTGTGTGCCTGTCAGAATAAAAGGTAAACATAATAGGTTTGGGGAACCTTGGTTTTCAACAGATATTGAGGTCCTGGTTAAGGACAAAAAGGTGGTGCACAGCAGGTATAGAGTATTAGAAATACAGGAGAACACTGAAGAGAGAAATCAGGAGGGCTAAAAGAAGGCATGAGGTTGCCCTAGCAGACAAGGCTACAGATATGTTAAGAGCAAAAGGAATGCAATACAAAATTGGTCCTCTGGAAGATCAGAATGGCAATCCATACATGGAGCTGAAAGAGATGGGAGATACCTTAAATGAATTTTTTGCATCTGTATTGACTCAGGAGATGAACACAGAGTCTACAGAAGTGAGGCAAAGCAGCATCAACTTCATGGGCCCTATACAGATTACAGAGGAGGAGGTGTTTGCTGCCTTGAGGCAAATTAAGGTGGATAAATCCTCAGGGCCTGATGAGGAGTTCCTTCAGACCCTGTGGGAGGCAATTGAAGAAATTACAGGAAGCCCTAGCAGAGATATCTAAATGTTCCTTTGTGACAGGTGAGGTACTGGAGGTAGCTAATTTTGTTCCACTGTATAAGAAAGGCTCTAAAAATAAATTACAAAATTATAGACCAGTAAGCCTGACATCAGTAGTGGGAATGTTATTGGAAGGTATTCTAAGGGTTTATAAGTGTTTAGATAGACCTGGTCTGATTAGGGATAGTCAGCATGGCTTTGTGCATGGTAAGTCGTGTCTAACCAATCTTACAGTTTTTTTGAGGAGGTTACCGGGAAAGTGAAGGCAAGGCAGTGGATGTCGTCTACATGGTCTTTGGCAAGGTATTTGACAAGGTCCCGCATGGGAGGTTAGTCAAGAAGGTTTATCCACTTGGCATTCAAGATGAGGAAGTAAATTGAATTAAACACTGACTTTGTGGGAGAAACCAGCGACTGGAGGCCTGTGACTAGTGAAGTGCCGCAGGGATCGGTGTTGGTTCTGTTGTTGTTTGTCATCTATATCAATGATTTGGATGATAAAGTGGATCAACAAATTTGGGATTACACCAAGATTGAGGGTGTAGTGGACAGACAGGAAGATGATCAGAGATTGCAGTGGGATCTGGACCAGCTGGAAAAACAGGATCAAAAATGGCAGAGGGAATTTAATGCAGACAATTGTGAGGTGTTGCATTTCGGGAGGACTAGCCAGGGTAGGTTTTAGACAGTGAATGGTAGAACACAAAGGAATACAATAGAGCAAAGGAATATGGGAATACAAGTCCATAATTCATTGAAGGTGGTATCACAGGTACATGGGGTTGTAAAGAAGCTTTTAGCACACTGGCCTTTATAAATCAAAGTATCGAGTACAGGAGATGGGATACTATGTTGAAGTTGTATAAAATATTGGTGAGGCCTAATTTTTAGTATTGTGTGCAGTTTTGGTCACCTGCCTGCAGGAAAGATGTAAATAGGGTTGAAAGAGTACAGAGAAAATTTACTAGGATATTACTGGGACCGGAGGACCTGAGTTATAATGAAAGATTGAATAGTTTAGCATTTTATTCCTTGAAATGAAGAAGAATAAGGGTAGATTTGATAGAGGTATACAAAATTATGAGTGGTATAGATAGGGTAAACGCAAGCAGGCTTTTTCCACTGGGGTTGGGTGGGACTACAACTAGAGATCATGGGTTAAGGGTGAAAGGGCAAAAGTGTAAGGGGAACATGGGTGAAACTTCTTCTTTCAGAGGGTGGTGAGAGTGTGGAACAAGTTGCCAGTGCAAGTGGTGCATGTGAGCTTGATTTCAATGTTTAAAGTTTGGATAAACGTGGTGAACTACATATACCTGTCTGGACACGCCCCCCCCCCCACCCCGCTGACTGCTCCTGTGGCTCCTCCCACAGACCCCTGTATAAAGGCGATTGGAGGCACTGCTCCTCCCTCAGTCTCCAGGATGTTGTGTGGTGGTCGCTTGCTGCTAGGTACATGGGTGGTAGTGGTAGGAGGGCTTTGGTCTCTGTGTAGGTCCATGGGACCAGGCAGTTTAACTGGTTCATCATGGATTAACTAGTCTGAAGGGCCTGTTTCTGTGCTGTACTTTTCTCTGCATCTATAACTCTAAATAGAATAAGGCCCCAAGTTAAAAGCTTACAAAAAATTACAGGAAGAATGAATTTCTTTTGAGAAAGTACTGTTGAAAATGACAAAATGTCTCTACCCTAAACCTTTACCCATCCTTTGAAGGGTCTCCAGCCTGAAACATTTCTTTCTCTGCAGTTGCTGTACGGCTGGTTGAGTGTTCATCTGTGTTTTTTATCAGGTTTCCGGCATCTGCATCTTATGTTGATTTTGGTTTTTACCCCGCCCCCCACCCCCCATGGAATGCATGCCAGAAATGTATTGCAAGAACAGGAATTAATAAAAACACTGAATCTCATTCTTCAAACCGAGGTGCCAATAAACATTTATTAGACTTTTCTGTAAACTTATATAACACCAAAAATACAGCACAGTGTGAAATAATCCAGTTGTGTCTCTGCCCTTTGATACATAAAGAATGCAGGTTTATCGACAAGACTCTCAACACAGACACAAATGACAACAGAGTACAAAAAAATTGAAAATCTTTCATATTAAAACAAGAAAAAGCAGAGATGTTTAACCGAGGAAGTTAGTTCTAACCATGTCTGCTACAGGTCCCATTCACTTCAACCCATGATCTAGTGAGTACAGAGAGAAGCTCAATCCATTGGTCAGCCAACACTGAGACACTGTACTGACAGCAAAGGGGAGTTCACTTGTAGGGAATGGGCAAAAGTAGGGGGAATATCTGGAGGGACTGAGAAAGAGAGAATGGGAAAGGATGGGGGAGAAGAATGGGAGAAATAGGTCAAGAGGTTAGAAAATGGAGAGGATGTGACATGCTGGGGTGAGGAAAGCAGAGTGTAGAAGTGGAAAGGAGAGACTGGAGGGAAGAGGAAGAGAAACAGGCAAAAGGATGGGATAATGGCAGGGGAGGGGAGAAGAAGTGAAGACCAAGGGTGGAGGAGGAGAATAGGCCAGGATGAAGGGAGAGGAGAAGAAGCAGTGTGGCGTGGATGGAAGGGACATGGGAGAAGGAATGGGATGAGGAGAGCACTGTGCAGTGGGTGAGGATGGAGGGGAGAAAAGAGGGAGGGGGTGGAAAGAAGAAGAAGGGATGAGGTGAAAAAGGAGGAAAGGGGGAAGCGGACAGCTGAAGATGTGCATGGAATGGCCAGCCTCAGTGTTCCATGACTGACGCAGATTGAGTTATTTTTCTTGCTAGTAGATTTAATGGGTTTGTAAGAAAAAGTGATAGGAGATAAGAGAAAAAACATTAGACCAAGTGATAAGATTCATCCAGACTGCAGAATTTCCATAAGTTAGTTAGAGCACTCCCAAAATAGATGTGTTAGGAAGGTGGGAGGTGCTGATTCAAAACCTCCAGAAATGTGCTCAGCTTTAGTACTGTTGAACCCATAAACATTCCACGTCTGCTTAATGTTAAATATTATAGACAGTTCTGGCCTCCCTAAACAAGGAAAGATATGCTTGCCAGAAAGGAAGAGCAACAGTGTTTCACCAGGTTGATTTCCAGATAGGTAGAATGGAGGTTTTAGTCCCATGTGAAGAGATCATATGGATTAAGTCGAGGTTAGAGGAATAAGAGTTGATTTCATTAATAAATACACATTTTTACAAGTCTTAGAGAATAGATGGAAGAACATTGCTTTCTCAGGCTGAGGTGTAAGGAACCAGGGGTCACAGTTCCAAAATAAGGGCTTGGCGATTTGGGAGAGCAAAGATTTCATCATCCGGAGGGTAGCGCTTCTTTCAAATTCTCAAGACCGAGATTGAGAGACCTCTGGATGTGGGGCTAGTGCAGAAGTGTGGGACTGAAGTGAGAAAAAACAGGCAACTTACTGAATTGGGAGGTAGGCATGCTGGGTGGAATAACCTATCCTTTCTTAAACAGTTGTGTTGGGGATCTGAGATAGAGCTCTCTGTAGAAATTCCAGCCCAAAGGACACACTGGTTATCTAAATCAATGCAATGGTAAGCAGGTCCAGGATTACAGTTCCCACCTCCAGCAAGTCTAAACCTGTCATATTCCGAGAAATGTCCCTTTACTTCACCCATCACGCAAAGCTACCAGAAAGAGGACTCCAATGGAATGGAATAACTGGCTGTTGAGTAGATCAGTGCTTCATGCAATACTTAAAGTAAAAGAGGGATCTGCAGCCAGGTGGACTGGAGCAAGTCCTTCTTGGACACCGAGTTGTAGTACTCCACTAAGATCCTGAGAGCATCACAACATGAGGCCACATCCGAAGGAGAGGGAAGCAAGACTTCCATAATAAAAACAGAAGCGCCAACCCCTGAGAGGTTTGCTCAGAACTGTGTGAATGCTCTGTGCCAAGCCTGGGAGTATTACATCATTTTCTTTGAAACAGATCTGCAAATCAACCCAGCATGGTGCTTCTTCACAGCAACATGGTGCATAAGCACCTGAAGGATATTAACGATTGCTATGGAAACTGCACCCGCAAGTGTTCTACAGCTCCTCTGACACCCTGGGTGGAAACTCTTCAATCTTCCTGCGCATTAATGAAGGGAAAGCCAAGCCCACAGGTTAAACTCGGAAGCATTTCTAGTGGTGGTCTGGAACCCTGGGTTGACAAACACCAGAGCATCATCTAAATCACTTGCAGAGATCCTTTGCAAATTTGTTTTTATTGACTAAATCATCATAGCATGTCAGTCAGTATCTGTGGAGAGGGAAGCTGAGTTAACGTTTCAGGTCAATGACCTTTGATTGGTTCCTCCCTCCACGGATGTTGCCTCACTTGTTGAGTATTTCCTGCTTCTCCTGCCTTCATTTAAGATGCCTGTTTTTGCTCAATTCATTCTCTAGAAGTTTGCTGGAGATCAGAGAAGGGATGGAGACAGTGGGGCAGGATACAGGGAGGGATGGAGGAGGAGGAGGCTAGGAAGCTTTGTGACATGGGTGGAAGTGAAAGTTTCTGTAGGGACAGTACATCAGATTGGAAGATATACTTGACCACTGCACATTTCTTCACTGCATGACTTTTATCCCATCTGCCAATTTGTTATTGACTTGACAATGCCCTCTCCTCCTGCTCCAAAAATATTAGTGTTCCACATTATTCTTGGCTAGCTTGCCCCATTCATACTTGGCAAGTCATCCAAGCTACCAACACCACTACCAGTCCAGCCCAGCTGTCATATGGTTCCTAACCAACCGTGGAGTGGGCTGCAGCAGTGTTTCCACCAAACCATCCACAAGGACAGAAATGTGCTATTCAGCAATGGGAATAATTCACGACACGAGTCAAAAATCTTCTCATCTTCCAATCTCTCATGGCTATCTAATCCAGTGCATTGCATATTTCAATCCATTGACGGGTTTTTAATCTCTCTCTCTCTCTCTCTCTCTCTCACTCACACATACACACACACACACACACACACACACACACACACACACACACACACACACACACACACACACACACACACACACACACACACACACACACACACACACACACACACACACTTCCTACACCTGCAAAACTTTAACTATCAAAAGGCATACAGAAATCTTATAAGGATTTGGAAAGCTGAAGTTAAGAGGTTACAAGAACATATAAAAATTATGGCATAAAAACTAAGAACAATTAACACCCAGTGTCACCCGATTGCTTCAAAGTAGTATGTGTACTAAATATCATGCAAAGTTTACGTTAGACACAAATACAAAATTTAATTATAGTCCACAGTAATGCAACAGCTCAAGGAGACACTCTGAGAAAGTAGCAAACCAGTTAACACTGAACAGCATGAACCATCCATAAAGCAAATTCTAATTTGCTTAAGGGATTAGTATCTGGGAGGTTCTTCCATCTGTGAAATCTCTCAGCAGAGGGCTTCGAAATCTAAATGCACAGACTGTAATATAGTCTTCCCTGTTCCACAAGGTGAACGACCTTTGAAATAAAAATTCACAATCCACCCTCCTGCATATGAGGGTTATCCTGCTCAGGGAGAATCAACTTCTGGGATCCTTGTGTCTGCATTTGCCAAGGATATCAGCAGAAGAGATTCCCGAACCGGATACCTTCCTTTGTATTTCAATCGGACATTGGGCATCATTTGGCACTCTTGTGAACTTTGAGACGTGGGAATTGGCAGAGAGAAAAAGTTTGACAGAAGACTTGTGCTTGTCCATGGTGCTTAAAGTCAAAGGCAGTATCTGGGGCCTGTGAACATTAACTCCACATCATTCTACCCAGTGCCGACAGACTTTATCAATAATAAAACATTCACAGTTGAGAATGGCATCTTTACCCTTCTTTGGGTCAGGGGCCACATGTTGCCTGCTATTGTTGCAAGGGATGAGGAGTCAAGTGGGAAAGGTTTACAGGTAACAAAGGATTCACCTCCCCTCCCCAACCTGTGAAGGTAACTCGGACCTTAGCCAAACTGGATCACCAGTTGTGTATCAGGCTTCCAACAGGAGGCACCTAAGCTGCTTCCAGACAATGATCAAGAGCACCGTGGGGAGGTTTTTTGTTGCACCTGCGCATACATGCCCATGTGCCTATGACATACACAAAGTATTGGGTTGGTGTGGAATCTGCCACCAACACCTCTTTGTTCCCCAGGGGCTACTGTTTGGACAACTCACCAACAGGGTCACCAGAGAACTCTGCTCTGCTAGAGACTTGAACGGGAGTCTGGCTCATGCCATTCAAAGGTTACTCAGGGGTCACTCTGAAAGCACAGCTTACAACCACTTCCCCCCCGCCCCCAACTTTGGTGATGGCCCTTGCAGAAGCTGCTTAGTTTGAGTGAATAGCAAATGATCTTCAGCTGTCCTTCATGAGGGGGGAGGCCAGCTCCTTCCTGTCCCAAGAGATGATGGGGTGTGGGCAGGATACTTGGACCACTGGAAGCAAAGGAAAGGCTGGGGCTACGAGTACACGAGTGTCCTTCTCACTTTCCTCCGGCCTTGCTTCTGCTGCTGGAATGTTAAACTCTGTACCTCTTGGCTCCCTATTAAGGGTGTCAAAGTTTGTGGGGAGAAGGCAAGAGAATGGGGTTGAGAGGGGAAATATATCAGCCATGATCAAATGGCCGAGTAAACTGCTGCTCCTATGTCTTATGGTCCAAGGGGAACCCAAAAGGAAGGAAGCTAGTGCAAATTTTCTGGTACTTCTCCTGTGGCTTCTGAACGTGTAGGGATTTGGGGCACAATGGGGATTGGCATTGTTCTAAGGCTGAAAGGGTGGTGATGTGGCAGGCCAGTGTGTAGATTATTTTCCACCCTGCTGGCTGAGTGTCAGGCACTGACCCACACCCTGCATCACTGAGGCTTGTCCTGTGAGCAGGTCTTTGGCTTTGCCTGTCAGCTAACCCTACTGCACTGAGGCACGTTTCCCCAGAGCGGAGGGCGAGGGATCTGTATTTCCTTTTACTGGAGCGGAGCCAGGGAGTACATCTCTGGACTAATGCACTTGTGGATCTTACTAATGGCAGTGTGTCACGCATTAAAGCAGATCACTTCCCTGAGAATGGCCTGTGCCAACCAGTCAGGTGAAAATCATGTGCTTAATTGCAATCCAAGTTGGCAAGATCCAACAGAGCAAATAGAAGGGGGCTGAAGCCTGGATGCTCAACAATGTAATGACCTTCCCTAACAACACAGGCAACCCACATTACTCTCAGGCGGGGTGAAGGGTAGTGGGTGAGGCACGAATACCGTGCCTGGGCTGGTGCAGTTCTTGTGCTTAGCTTTGCAAACTTCCTTCTTCCAAATGGGCTCCTTTCCCTCTCCTTCCTCTTTCTCGAATGACTGTGTGGAAACCTGTAAAGAACTACACAGTAACTGGTAAAAACCCCAGGTGTCCCCTTCACCAGCTCTCTACTTGGACCTTGCACTAACCACATTTACATAAAAGTACGAAAGAAGTTTTTTAAAACATGTTATTGTTTGCTTTTTTTCCTGTCAGATAAACGGTTTCAGCAGAAGCAAGCTTCAGGAGTTGGGGGGAGGGAAAAGAGGGGTGATGGGTTCGGGTTTTCCCCACTCTCCTCAGCTCTCCCGGTTCCAAGGTTCTTCCTCAACAATTGTGTAGTTGGCAGCTGTGCCATTGTTAGCCATGGTTACCTGGGGAAGTAATTACGAGGGAAGTCTAACTCAAGGGAGCAAAGTATAGGAAACAGCAAGAAACACAGAAGCCAAGAGAGTGAGGACAAACTCAAAGCATTCAAAGGAAACCCCTTCCTTTTGAGGACACACTCTCTACTCGCCCACCATTGGGAAGATTACCGAGAAGCAGGCTTGAGGGCCAGATTGACTTCTGTTCATTACCCCAGCAGTTTCAACATCAAAACTATGGGGGTAGAGGTGATCTGGGGCAACAGTGTAACATGGATAAGCCAATCATCATACATCACTCCCATCTCTCCCAATGCTTGGTTAGGAATGGAGGGATGTATGAATCACCCTCACGCAAAGAAAATGCCTGTTCAGGTTTCTGAGTCTCCTCTCCTTCCATTACCCTTTAGAAGAGCTCTTCAAAGAAACTCAAATCCACCTCACTCAACCTCTTATGTTCATGTCTGTTTACCCATGGAACCCTGACCATTCTCGCCTCCTTAGATAGTGGGCCTTTTCGCCTAGACTGGCCAATCAACAGTCTGGGAAGAATGTCCCCCATGACATGGAACTGAAGAACTCAGCTGACCAACCATCCATCATTCTTGAGCTGTAATCTTAGGACTTTGTTTGAAGTTATGAAATTTGTTTCTGGGAGGTTTTGATTACATAGATTTGTGCAGTTTCCTCATGTTATCAGGATCAGGCCCAATCCTACTGCAACTAAGCAGGCAGAAAAGAAAGTCAATAGATTGCTAACAGTAGAATCCTGAGAGGGGATAGAAATATCTGCACATTCCTCAAGGTAGTAGGACAGGAAACTTCAGTGGATCAGAAGTATTAGGGGATTTTCTTTTCTTTATCAGGCAAAGCATGGAATCTAAAAGCACACACAGCTCGAGTACTTCTAGTCAGTCCAGTGAAGGAAGAATGTGGGGGGGTTATAAGGATATTACCAAATCTCGTGAATTTTAGCTGGAATGAAAGATTGGTTGAGCTGCAGCTGTCTTCTTTAGAACAGAGGAGACTGAGGCAAGATTTAATCAAGCTATATGCACTAATGTGGATCTTAACTATAATGGTTATTTGAATGGAATGGTGGCTGCTTGTGAGAGCGGTAGAACCAGAAACCAGCAATGGATATTGACCTGATGTGTTGTAACCTAGGAGAGCAGACTGGGAAACTAGAAGTTATATAAAGCAATTAATAGGGAGTGTAAGGCTCTCGATGTGGAGGTCTACAGGTCCCTGAGGGATTTATATTTAGGTCAAAATGGTACAAAGGTCCTGCTCCTATTCTACACATATCCAGGATTATGGGGTGAACTGATTTCTGTGTAAGATGTGGTGCGGGGCAACAAGTTGGGTAAGCCACTATACATGCTGTTAAGGCCAACTAGACCCAGGTTGGTCCATTTCAACCTTGTTGTGCTTATGCTTGCTGAGAGCTAGGTGACTACTTGCTTAGGGAGACACTGCCTAGTCCCTCACACCTGGCCAGCGACTGGGAGGTGACTCACATCATCATTAATGACAAGGGAGGATTTGAAAGTTTGCACTTTTAAGGATGTTGACTCACCTTCCATTGTCACAAGAGATTCTGCAGATGCTGGAAATCTTGAGGAGCACTCAGAGATGCTGGAGGAACTCACTGGATCAGGCAGCATTTACAGTATGGGACAGAATAAACAGTCAACGTACTGGTCCTGACGAAGGGTCTGGGCCCAAAATGTCAACTGTTTATTCCCCTCTATATATGCTGCCTGACCTGCTGAGTTCCTTCAGCATTTTATGTGTTGCTCAGCCTCCATTGTGTTGCAAATTGCTCACGTTAGACACAGAAAGAAATCAATCTTTCAGGCGTGTGTCATTTCGTTAGGGATCAAGATGGTTTAAAGTTGAGCAATTTTGATAAGATGAAGTGAAGAAAGATCTCAGTGACAAGGCACAAAACAGTAACCCAAATCTTGCTGTGGAACTGAACTCTGGAATTGGTTCTCTGGCTTAGGTTTGACACACTGAAGCCAGTCTCATCCTCTGAGCATGGGTTGGGGAAGGCTGTGCTCTATTATTATAAACTCCCTCAGTCTTTTCTCAGAGTTATCTGCATGCAAAGGGAGAATTGAGCTGAAGTAGATTTGAGTTTAATTCACTAGAAAATTAAATGCTTTGAATTTCTCTTGGCTGCAAGTAGCAGCCTGCTCCTCTTGCAGCTTGTACAGCATTGATGCACCCCTCCCGTGCCAGAATGTATACCCCAAAGTCCCAGGACCCCACAAGAGTCAGAAGGACAGGAGACATTACAGGAGAGTTACATGCATTAGTGCATTACAGACATGCAGCAGATGAAATGCAGGGACAGAAAAGATGGCAACATGCAACTGTTTACATTACATGTATATTAACAGAACAAATGTGATGTGCATGATTTATATGTACATAGCATCTCTGTACCCCAAAAGACCAGGCAGGCGAACGGGGCTTCATATGGGCAGGCCACACAATCACTGACCCCTTGCTGGAGCCTATACTTGTCTCACATAGATTCTTACTGCGGGATATAGGAGGCTCTATATTCAGTTAGCTGCAGGGCTATTGAAAACAGAGTTACTCTCTCAGTCCAGTCACCAGTGCCTTGTCCTCCAGCTCCAGACCACTGGAACTGGCCTGACTACATTGCCTCACCAGACACAGCTGACCTCCTAAAGTCACTGCAGCCCCATTCATCAAACCAGCACTCCCCACACACACCCATAAGCTCAGCCCTACCCTCCCCAACTACAGCACTCATTTTGATTTCTTATTCTCTGCAGCCTCATCACCAATAACCGAATGCACTCCCCTGCCAATCACCAGGCTCCCCCAGTCAACCAACATCCTGACCACCCCCTCCATCCCTAATCAGACAACCATCCAATCACTCAGCACACCAAACTCCCATTAGTCAATAATCCTAAGTACCCTCCCAATCCCTGATTAACTCTCTTACCCTTCACCCAACACACCTATCACCCAACACCGCTAATCCCTTGGAGATTGTTCATCTACCAGTCACCCACCACCCTCAATCATCTTGACCCTCTATTACCCTACAGTCCCCATCACCCAACACCCCAAGCTGATCACCCAACTCCCTCTTCAACCAACCCCTTCTCCGAATGCGTCACCTCCACCCAACCCACTGATCAACTCCACTACTTCTATTTCTTTGCCACCCTCCAACTCTGCCCCTCTCACCCACACCACTAACCTCCATCACCATTTACAATCAAATTCTCCACTGCCTATAGTGAGACTATGGTCCATGATCTCTGCTCCATCAGTGTCTGAGGACCATAGCTTCCAATATCATGTACTCTCTTCATCACTAATGCACTCAGACTGACAGCTAAATGACCACTTCCTTCCATGGACACCTTGTGAAGTAGAGGCAAGAGGCAGGGAGCATTGAGTTGGCCCAAAGCCTTCTTAGATATGAACTCCTGTTATTAAATCTTTTCCAATTTACCTCTCCTTCCTTGCTGTGTGAAAGCTTCCAGCATTAAATATATACAAATATCTCAATAAATTAAGTGGCATAATTTACATTAATTGGCATAAAAATACTTTAATCTAAATATATTTCACCTATAAATTTTCACAAGCCTTTTTCAAAAAGCTTCAAGTGCTATGGTCTTAAAATGTGTCCTCTGGAATAGTTCAACAGGCCAGAGTATTGTACCCACTACCTTTGCCAACTCTACCAATGTTCTAGCCACAGTGACTGTTGGGGCACACAGGGACCACTACAACAACAGCAGGAAATGGAGATAACTAGAAACAAGCAGGTGCTGTTAAATGCAGGTCTCGATATCTGTATATGTGAAATATACCTTGTCCTCTTCTGCCTGGACAGAGTTGTCTGAGTAATTGGGCTGGCTAGGGTTGTTCTCATGGTGGGTCTTCATGCCTTCATTCACGAACAATGTTTTGGGCAACCTCCCATCCTCGAGCAAGGCATGCTGGGCATCAATGTTTGCCAGTTCTTCCTTCGACAGGTGGTAGACGATGCCAGCCCCGAATGAATCACCGACAACATTCACTGAGGTCCTCATCCTGTCCCTGCAATATAACAGTCAACAAGGCACGGTCAGCCTTTCTCGCTCTCTTGTTACTATGGCAACCAAGCCTGAGGAAACCCAGAGCTGGTAGCATCTCTACTGGAACCTCTTGTGGTAAAGTGCTTTGAGCTCCAACAGAAATTGATAAGATTTTTGGATATAAAAGGAATCAAGGGATGAGAGGTCATTACAGGAAAGTAGAGTTGAGGTCATGATCCTCTTGAATAGGGAAGCAAGGAACAGGAGATGAATAGACAATGACTTTAATCTGTGTACTGCTTTTACTTCTGAGGCTCTGATGTTCTTTGTGTAGACATGAACGGGCATCAATATCTTTAGTGTGATCATGATGGGCAAAAAGATTAATTTCTGTGTTGCTTTTCAGGACTTCAAAACATCCAAATGTACTGCTGAAGTGTAGACACTATGGTAATGTAGGTAAGGGACCAGTTGGTTTAAACATAATAAAACAACTCTCTGACTTAGTATGTTGATTAACAGACCTACTATAAATGCTCCTCAGAAGTTACTGGAACTTTTAAAGAACATTGTTCATTAGGAAGAAGGAATTCTTTCTACTCCCTTTCGGAAAACTCAGCCCTATTATCTTAGAAATTTCCTTTTGAAGAGCAAGTTATTCAATATGTTTTGCAGACTGTTGGAGCACTAAGAAGCAAATTCTTTCCAGGAGGAAACAGCGTACCACGTGTAAGTGGAGTGTGAAAGGTTGCAGCCTCTATTTGAAGTGTCCACCCTTTAGGTTCTTACAGCACTTCAGCCCTAGGCTCCTGAGTTTTGGTCACCTGATGCAGAGGGAGTGGGGATGGGTTAGTGGGGTATCCTCTGGATAGTTTGCTTCAGGGCCTGGCCAAGGTGAGAATTTGCATGGCCAGGTGATGGTTCTGCATGAGGTGACTGCCTGCCCCTCTTTCAGAGTTTACTATATATTCTGTAGTCATCTGGTATTTTCTGAAAGCTCATTGTCCATTAATGATGACCACAAAGCTACCGGGCTGTTGTAAAGATCCAAGAAACATGCACAAAATACTGGAGGAGCTCAGCAGGCCAAAAGTTAAAAGTACAGTCGGCGTTTCAGGCTGAGAACCCTCAGCAGGGCTGGAGACATAAAAGATGAAGAGTAGATTTAAAAGGTGCGGGGAGGGGAGAGAGAAACACAAGGTGGTAGGTGAAACCGGAAGGGTGAGGGGTGAAGTAAAGCGCTGAGAAGTTGATTGGCGAAAGAGATACAGGGTTGGAGAAGAGTGAGTCTGATAGGAGAGGACAGAAGGCTATGGAAGAGAGAAAAGTGGGGAGGAGCACCAGAGGGAGGCAACGGGCAGGCAAGAAGATAAGGTGAGAGAGGGAAAAGGGGATGGGGAATGGTGAGGGGGAGGGGCATTACCAGAGGTTTGAGAAATCAATGTTCATGCCATCAGGTTGGAGACTACCCAGATGCAATATAAGGTGTTGCTGCTCCAACCTGAGTGTGGCCTCTTCATGACAGTAGTGGAGGCAATGGATCTGCATGTCGGGAAGGGAATGGGAACTGGAATTAAGATGGGTAGCTTCTGGCATGAACATTGAACTCTGCTGACATGCAGAGTTTAAACACTTGAAAACTGGGTTGATATTCCTTCTCTGGTAGATTTGCTGTTCTGAGTGTCAGTGATGAATGGGACTAGTGATGGTTAATTATTGAGTAATGCTCAGTAATATGAGGGGTTGGAGTCTCTGTAATGCTTGGACTGATGATTCTAATTTAGTTTAAAATCAGTCCATACCAGTCTGAATTGTGCCTAGTGATCATAGATTCGTCGTTCAGGGTGGCAGGAGGAAGCAATTTGAGGTGTTTTGTAGCTTTTGGGTGGATATTGTGTGTGTAGGTGTAGAGGGTAAGTGTTAGTTAGGATTAAGGTATGGGTTGGCGCTAGACTGAAGATAGAGCCATGAGCAAGAGGAGATTTCCAGCGGTTGAAAAGGATATAATTCCTCCAAAGGAATTAGTTGACTCTGAACTGTTCCTAAGCAAGGTAAGGGTTCCTAATCCTCCCTTTCCCCACTGCACCCTGTAACTGTCTCTTCCATGTTGCAGTGCTTGCTCAAGGCCCACACGTACTGGGCCATTTAACTCCTACTCTCACTGCAGCTTTGTCAGGGCAACCTACTCCAATTGGTGGTGCCATCATGTGTTGGGCCCCAACAGTTCACCATGCATTAGATGCATCAGGGTATCATCTGCCTAACTGGTGGATGGTTATGGGGAGAGATCGGCTTATTTCTATGAGATGGGAGGAGAGCATCCATTGAACAATACTGTGAACAGGCCACTGTCCCAGTAGAGGCTCCAGGCTGTTTCAGCAAAGCACTGGGACAGTATCTATTGCCACTACTTCCTCCACTTGATAGGCCCACAAAACCACAAACCCACTGAAGTTTCATCCAATCCACAAGTAACTAGATCTACAAGGCGGCCAGCAGAAAATTGAGGAAATCTTAAAGTCATGGTTCCTCGAGGAGACAGCATCTATAACCAGGACATGCCTTCTTCTCATTGCTACCATTGGAGAGAAGGTATAGGAGACTAAAGACCCAAGCCAACAATTCAGCTTTTCCCCCTCCATCATCAGATTTCTGAACAGTCCATGAACCCATGAACACTATCCTGCTATTCAATTCTTGAAGTTTAATGTGCTGTTAACTGCCCCATTAAGCCATTTTGATTCATCCTATCAAGTATCATCCCTTTGTTCTACAATCCCTCCAGCATCTTCTAATCCACCAAAACTAACCTGTATTTCTCTCTTTCCCAGTTTTACAAAGGGCCACAGACCCAAAACATTGATTCTTTCCAGATATGATGTCTAACCTGTTGGGTTTTCCCCTCAGTGTGGTTGTTTTTATTTCAGATTTCTATCATCTCAGAATCAGAATCAGGTTTATTATCACTGGCATGTGACGTGAAATTTATTAACTTATCTGCAGGGAATGGTTGAATTTTTTTCCCAAGTGAAGTGGCCCTAGTTTTGGAATGAAAGTCAGGACAAAAGAAACTTACCCAAAGGACTTTCAATAGGGATAGTTTTACTTACAGCAGCCAATCCACAGCGACGAGCAGGCTGATATCTTGTGTGGGGAGTCCAACAGCGGTGAGAATGAGGAGCATGGTAACCAGTCCTGCACTGGGAATGCTGGCAGCTCCAATGCTGGCCAAGGTTGCTGTCAAACTGCAAAACAATCATGAACGAGAGTCTCTTTATCAAAGGCAGACATGCACTTTGTTCACTGGTGTTTCAGCGCTGCTCTCATTTTCTTCCCAGTCTCTGCAGAGCAGCGACAGATTGTGCTACCATTTACAGCAACCTCACTGAGACAGTGTTTCCAAACTCACCACCTTTACCAGCTATAAGGGCAAGGGCAGGAAAAGCATGGGGACACCACCACCTGAAAGTTGCGCTCCGAAATTCTCACCGTCAAGTCTTGGAAAGATTTTGCTGTTCCTCCACCTTTACTGGGTCAAGATTCTCTGTTTGCTGACAATCTTTTTATTGTTACAAAACTGCTTCACTCTTACTCTACCTATTGACCTCTCTTCAGTCTGCAATATGATTGATAGTTCCGAATGGTTCATCTCAGATAAATACTTCCATGGCCTCAGTCCAGTACCACACCCTGCTCTCTACTGTGGCTTCCAACCACAGATGATTTTGCATCTGACCTTTTTTATATGTCCTTCCCTCCCTTCATTTCACCATCAGAGCAAGGACCCAAATATTACCACACTATGCTGTTGGACGCTCCTCCTCAAACCCTGCCATTTAGGACAGAGCTGAGGTGAAATGTTTTCACACAACAAATGGTGGATCTTTGGAATTGGAGTCCAATATTCATAGAGTAATCAAGCATGGAAACAAGCCCTTTGACCCAACTCATCCATAACCACCAAGTTGTCTACCTGAGCGAGTCCCATATGCCTGCTTTTGACGTATATCCCTCTCAGCAATGTTCAACAACAGCTTCAGATCTCACACCATTAGGTACTTGAACCAACCTGTAAAACCCTAAATCCATGTCAGACTATATTTCTCTCAATGTGCTCAAATGCCGAGCACCTCCACTCCAAGCAGAATTTCCCAGTCGTTCTACATTTCACTTCCCATTTCCATTGCTGTTCTGACATGTCGGTCCACGGCCTCCTCTTGTGCCAAGATAAGGTCACCGTCTGGATGGAGGAGTAACACCTTATATTCCATCTTGGTAAGCTCAAACATGATGGCGTGAATATCAATTTCTCCTTCTGGTAAAAAAAAAATCCCCTTCCCCTCCCCATAGATGCTGCCTGACCTACTGAGTTCCTCCTGCATTTTATGTGTGCTGCTCTGGATTTCCAGCATCTGCTGTCTTTCTCATGTTTACAATTCCATCATGATTATTTTTGTTTATTTTGTCATCTTACCAATGTATAATTTATGTTAGTAACAAATTGTGCTGTTGTTGCAAAAAGCACAACTCATTTTCTAGTTTCTGGTCGCTCCTTTTTTGTTGTTTTTTGTGCAATTTTTGATTGGCAAAGGACTGGCTCTGCAGCCTGAAGTTAACAAGCCCCAAAGCACTTGATTGAAGCTGATCTGAGCAGAAATGAATATGCTTAGACGCTTTTGATGATTTCTCATTTGGTGTTTTATATTCTGTATTTTCTCACTCATTTTTATTTTTGCCGTTTGCACGATTTGTTTTTTTTTGTGCATTTGGGGTTTGATTGTTTTCTTTGAACGGGTACCATGGTTTGGTTTGTGGCTGTCTGTGGGAAGATGAATCTCAGGATTGTATACTGCATACATACTTTGATAATAAACAAATGTACTTTGAATCTTTGAGTTTTCTTAGCACTTAAAAGGTATGGATGCCCATAACAATGAAACTTGAGCCTGAATCTAAAGCTTTCCTTTCATGAACCTGTCTGTTCTCTCATGCAATCACTGAGTTCATTCCAAACTCAGTTTTCTGGGCATAATGGAATCCAGGAAAATGGAGATAGGACAGGAAGAAGTAGTTGGGGTTAAGATCAGCCCCTATAATGTTGAATGATGAAACAGGTGTGAGGGCTGAACAGTCTACTCCCTCTTTTACTGTGTTCCTATACCGAGGCATCTCTCCACATAATCCAAAAGGTTCCTCAGCAGTGACTTGCTAATTAAAATTATTTGTAAAGGAACAAACATTTCTAGCAGCCTAACTCTCAGTTGCAGATAGTAACTGTCTGTCAGATAACAACCACCAGAAAAAATGGTGCTGTGGTTATGAGAAAATTTCTTCCCCCAAGCCTTTCGCTAATTTATGTTCAATATCAGTTCTCTGAACGAACTGTAGGCTGATGCACTTCCCTAAAGGAGCATACGTAAAAGCAATTAATCATAGAATGAAAGGTCCTTTGGACCAACCAGTCTACACCAATCAAAATCAAGCTAGTCCCCTTTGTACATATTTGCTCCATATTCCTCTAAACTTTTTATATCCATATATCTGTCCAAATGTCTTTGAATTGTTGGAAAGTTGGCATAGAGGAAGGCATATGTGTGTGATGTTCGCTCTCTCTCCCTCTTGCTCGGTGCTCCCAAGGGAAGGTCCCTGTGTCCAAACGGTCTCTCTTTCTCCTCGATGCTGTTGGAGGTTGGTACCAAAGTTCTGGGTCTGTGGTTTATCGATTGGATTGTAGCTCACTTGGACTCTTTTGATTTTATGTTTTTATATTCTGTGTTTTCACTCATTCTTTCTTGCTGCTGTTTGCACAACTTGTTTGTTCTTTGCAGGTGGTCAGGGGTGGGGAGTTAATGTTCTTGTTACCATTTGCCTGATTTTTTTTTTGCTCATGGCGGGGTGGGGTTGATGTTTTTCTTTGGACAGCTTCCATGGCCTACTTTGTTTCATTGTTATCTGGAGAAGATGAATCTCAGAGGTGTATACTGCATACATACTTCGATAATAACTGACCCTTGAACCTTAATATACCTGTCTCAATCTCTTCCTCTGGCAACTCATTTCACATAGGCACCAGCATCTAGATGGAAAATAATGCCTGTCAGGTTTGTATTGAATCTCTCCCCTCTCAGCTTAAATCTACACCTTCTAGTTCCTATTTCCCCAACTCTGGGAAAAACACCCTTTGCATTAACCCCATCTACAGAAAGCCTCTCATGATTTTATACACCCCTGTAAGATCACCTCTCATTCTCCTATGCTCCCAAAAGTCCTAGCCTGTTAAACCTCCCCCATCACTCAATCCCTTGAGCCCTCGCAACAGGATCCAATGAAAACCCCTGCTCGTATGAAGCTCACAGAGTGAACAGTATACCTAGTAACCATAAATAAATCTAGTGAAAAGCATAAACAGTGCAACGATGCAAAGAGATTTGTACTGTTGACCTCACAGAGAAGGTAGAACTGGCATTTATTTGGATGGTGCTGATGAAAATTGGTTTGAATTCTCTTTTCACACTGCCTCCACGTGCAGTACAAAGGCAGGGTGTGACCGACAGAGATGAACTCCCTCAACCTTGACCTCTCGAGTGGAGGGTACAGGGTGGTGACAGCTTCAAACGCACCTCACAGTCACTATCTGTCCCGCATCCAGCTGGATGTTGTTCATCTGGGCGATGAAAATGGCAGCCACAGCCTCGTAGAGGGCAGTTCCATCCATATTGATGGTGGCACCGACTGGAAGAACAAACCGGGTCACTCGCTTGTCAATGCCCAGGTTCTCCTCCAGGCAGCGGAAAGTGACGGGCAGGGTCCCAGCGCTGGAAAACACAAATGCAGCCCATCAGCTTCCTTATCTTGTGCCCCCATGGTCTGTCCCTTCCTCAGTGGCTAAGCTTCAGCTCTCTGTCGAACACCAGGCCTTTCATTACCTCCAAGGTGCAGGCTCTCCCCTCCTCATCTCAGTGTGCAGTTCCCATCACTGTACCCCCACCCTTGCTTCCTGCTCCCACTTCACTAACTCTGCACTCACTCTTGCAGGCGACCCCTGCTCTCCCCCATCCATGCTCTCGTCCCCTTCTCCACTCCTCCCTGCGCCCCCGTCATATTCCACTTACCCCCACAGTCCTCCACATCGTTCCACCCACCTCCTCTGCTCCACACTCTCCCTCAGCCTGCCTCCTCACCTTTCCCCACTGCTGCTTCCTTCACCCTTTATAGCATGAAGACAAGCCCTTCAGCCCATCTTGCCCAGGCTGACTAAGCTCCCATTTGCCTGCATCCTGCACGTATCCCTCGAAATGTTTCCTACCTTTCCAAATGTCCTTGAAATATAACTGCACCCATTTCTACCACTTCTTCTGGCAGCTCCTTCCCTCTGTGTGAAAAAAAAACTTGCCCAGCAGGTCCCTTTTAAACTGTCCCTTTTCAGCTTAGACTCCCTTACTCTGGGAAGGAGGGTGTGCCTATCTACAGAAGCTATGCCTCTCATAATCTTGCAAATCTCTACAAGGTTATCCCACAGACAGGACTGTACCTGGATGCTGTCCCAAGTGCAGTGATCCAGGCCTGGAAGATGCCTGCTAGGAAGGAGAAAGGGTTTTTCCTGGTTATCGCAAAGTACATCAGCGGCAAGATTATGCCTCCATGGATGATAAGCCCAGTGATTACTGTCACCATGTACATGCCCAGTTGCTTTGCAACCACCTCCAGGTCTTCGATGGCCACAATCTTCCCACAAATCAGACAAGCGATACCCAGGGGTGAGTACCTTAGTAACACAAGGGAGAAAGACAAGGGTTAGGGAGGAACTTTATCAGGTACAACGCTGGGCAGCAACGTTACATCTGGGACAGCTGTGGGTTTGGGGGCTGTAGCAGGAGACTTAATTAAAACCTGCACAGATAGAAATGAAATTCTCCACCTGACCCATTCACTTTTGAAGGGGTGGGTATAAGAATGCAGAAATATTGTGTGGAATTCCAAGAATTATTGTTTTTTTAAAGGCCTTTGACAAGGTGACACACATGAGGCTGCTTAACAAGATAAGAGCCCATGGTAGTACAGGAAATATACTAGCAAGGATAGAAGACTGGCTGACTGGCAGGAGGGAATAAAGGGAGCTTTTTCTGATTGGCTGCTGGTGGCTAGTGGTATGCCACAGAGGTCGATGTTGGGACCTCTTTTTACATTATGTGTCAGTGATCTGGATGATGGAATTGATGGCTTTGTGGCCAAGTTTGCAGATGACACGAAGATAGGTGGGGGGTAGGTAGTGATGAGGAAGCAGGGAGGCTGCAGAAGGATAGATTAGGAGAATGGGCAAAGTGGCAGATGGAATACAGTGTCAGGAAGTGTATGGTCATGCACTTTGATAGAAGGAACAAAAGCATAGACTTTTCTAAACAGGCAGAAAATTTAAAAAATCCAACGCACAAAGGGACTTGGGAGTCCTCGTGCAGGATTCCCTGAAGGTTAACTTACAGGTTGAGTCTGTGTTGAGGAAGGCAAATGTAATGTTAGCATTCATTTCAAGTGGACTAGAAGATAAAAACAAGGATGTAATGCTGAGGCTGTAGAAGACACTGGTGAGGCTTCATTTGAAGTATTGTGAGCAGATTTGGGCTGCTTATCTAAGAAAGGATGTGGTGGCTTTGGAGAGGGTCCAGAGGAGATTCACAACAATGATTCCGGGAATGAAAGGCTTATCATATGAGGAGCATTTGATGGTTCTGGGCCTGTATTCAATGGAATTCAGAAAAATGAGGGGAGATCTCATTGAAACCTATCAAATGTTGAAAGGCTTAGATAGAGTGGATGTGGCAAGGATGTTTCCTTTAATGGGGAAGGCTAGGACCAGAGGACACTGCCTCAGAATAGAGGGATGTCCATTTAAAATGGAAGTGAGAAGAAATGTCTTTAGCCAGAGGGTGGTGTATCTGTGGAAACTGTTGCCACAGGTGGCTGTGGAGGCTTGGTCCTTAGGTGTATTTAAGGTGGAGGTTGATAGGTTCTTGATAAGTCAGGGTGTGAAAGGAGCATGTGATTGAGAGGGAAAATGGATCAGTCATGATGAAATGGCAGAGTATACTTGATGGGCTGAATAGCCTGGTTCTTCACTGATCTCTTATGGTCATATGGTCTCATATTATTTGACAGTACTCAATCACTGCTGATCAGAATTTGCACCTCTTCATCTGTGGTTACCTGTGCAGATAGCGATGTGACTCTTACCTCCGAGCCAGCCCGCATGTAAAGTGGGTCAGCTGGCCAGTGTGTGTAGATATTGTTTCCAGGGCTTCGGTGGGACACAATTATGCTGGCGGCCACCCTTCGCTAACGGGTTGAGTGGATATTTTTGCCCTGAACCCATCTTGCGACTGAAGTCAGCCAGCTATTATGTTGATAATCTCCCTCGTACAGGGAGACAAGAGTTTTGTAAGAGGGGCAGAACACTGGCACGGTAAGTGGAGCTGCTTCCTCACCGCTCCAGGGACCCAGGTTCAATCCTGACCTTGGCCGCCGTGGGGTCAGATTTACCGTGACCCACTCTCAAATGGCATCATTGCTTGGGTCTCACCTCTGCCAACATCTGGGAGCAGGTGCAGTGATACCTGCAGGGAGAGGGCTAACGTTAATCTGCACTACTCTGGCATAGTTTCTGTAGAGGAGGCAAGTTTGTGTTCCATAACCTCCAAGATTGACTGGAACTGTACCATGCCTGGGCGTGGGGGTGGAGCTATGTCTATGAGAACTGTATAGGCTTTGAAGCTGAGTTTGAGTGAGAAATAAAGAGTATGCATGCAGGTAAGTAAGAGAGAGAGAAAGGAAAGAGATTGAAAGAGAGAGGGAGAGGAAGAGGGAATATAGAGTGAGACGGGAAGGAAGAAAGAGAAAGAGAGAGGGAGACAGAAGGGGAGAGAAAGGGAGAACAAGGATGAGCATGCGACAGTCACTGAGGTTAAAGTGTAGCTGGTATTAAATGGGATTTATCAAGTAAACTGTGAATTTCTATGAATTAACTTACATCCTACTTATTGACCGACAGCTCATTTGCCCATAATGCTCTTGCTTAGAGTGGTTGGAGGGAGGTGCAATAATTGCAGGAGGGTCTTAGAGCCTACTTTGTCATTTAATTAGATAAAGAATTCTTCCCTTCCTCCACCCTGCTCCTAGTACCATCACCAAAAGCACTGACTGATTTCTGTCTTGAAGCGTAGAATTGGGTGATAAGAACCCTCAGCATTGTGGAGGCAGTGTTACAGCTGTGTGAATAAATGCTGCTATTTGCTGGGCTTAATCTTCGGAAAGCAGTAAAGAATTTTCTCAACAGGACCCGAATGAGGGAAAGTTAGATTACAAAGGAAGTTAACGAGGGAATGAATCTACTGGAGGAACTCAGCAGACTGAGAAGCATTTGCTTTGGGTTAGAACCCTGCATCAGGATTGAGAGCGGAGAGGTGAGATGGCCAGTATAAAGAGGGGGGATGGAATTGCTCTGTCATCAGGAAACAGATGACACCCACCACACAGATCTGTGCACTATGACACTTCTCACCCCCAACCCAACAAATACTCAGTCACCCTCCTTTAGCCAAACCTTACTCACTAGTTTGGCAACATAATGACCATTTTCATAATCTTGCATCAAAATGGACTTTCCTTTTTTCTTCTAATTGTTCTGTCTTGTAAAAAGTATGTATAATTTATGTTTTTTCCCCTCATGAATGCTGATTAATTGGTTCAATGTGCCAGTGCTGCTGAAAGTAAGTTTTTCATTGCACCTGTGCATTTTGTGCAAAAGACAATAAACTAGACCTCATCATCTACTCAAAGTTCTCATGATTCTCCAATTGGAGAAGATCCTCCCAATCTTATTAGATTAATTGTTGAGTGATCAAGTGTTACACTAACTGGAAGCTGTGGATTTAGGCTATAAATTCTCTCCTTGGTCCACTCTTAGACCTCACAATCTATTCTATTATGATCTTGACCTTTATCATTTACCTGCACTACACTTTCTCTTTCACACTTTATTCTGCCTTCTGTTATTGTTTTACTTTGCTCTACCTGAATGCACTGTTGAATGGTGTGATCTGAATGAACAGTGTGCAAGACAAGCTTTTCACTCTATCTAGATACACGTGACAATAATAAACCAATACCAATAATGAACGTCAGTAATCACTGAACCCAATGTGAGACCTTGATAGTCGATGAGTAAAGAAAATGCATGAGGCCAGGTACATGGTTTAATTTCAGACTGAGTAGGGCAAGTCTGTGAGGGACATGAGGTCTCAGCAACAACAGACTCTATGGCTGGTTTGAACAGTGAGTGACCTTGTAGCTCTTACCACATGATCATTATCACCAGCTTCATGACGATCTCATTGAGGATGTTGAAGAATTCCACCATCAGCTGCGCCCTCTCCCCCATTTTCCCCATGGCAATACCAAAGGCAATGAAGAACCCAATCACACCTGTAATATTGTGGGAGAGAATAAGCAAGCCATGAGTGGTCATGGGTTTATAAATCCAATCTGGTTCGCCACATACAGAGCCAGTCCAGTAACACCAATTACATATGGGCAGGAATCTCAAACTGGTTCTGAGGAGCCAGACCCAACACAAGCATGACTTACAAACTACATACAGGGGAATGTGGCCAAAAATTGGGCTGAAGATAAGGTTTCAGAGTGCCACCAATGATGACGAGGATAGAAACAAAGACCTGAGGAAGGGAATTGCAGAGACTGTAGTCATGGCTGCTGAAGGCAAGATGGTCTTTACTGACTAATTAAAATTCATGACTTTTATGAAATTTTAATAAAATTTAAAATTTTATTAAATTTTAAATAAAATTTAAAATTTAAATTTTAAATTTTAAAATTTTTAAAATCCCAGGACCAGAACTGGAAAGTCTGAGTATGATGTTCAACCTGCTAATAATACCTCAATAAAACAGTCCGTGATATCCATCCTGCCCCATTGTAACCAGTAGGGTTTCCTCTAACAGGCAGGTGGGATTATTTCTAATGGGAAGTGTCTCTAACAGATAGTTTCGGTAATAGGCTGTTCCAATCAAAGGGTTTTTAATGAACAGTTTGTCTAATTAGTTGTTTCAAATGGAGGAGGTTCCTCAAGGGCACTTTCAATAAATGGAATTTTCAATGAAGGGAGTTTTCAAGAACAAGCAGCACTCCCTGCCTATAGATGGGAGAAAGTTAGCCAGGGTTCCTATTTACACTGTTTCCTGTTCAGAACAATGGAAAGTGGTGCTGACAGGAAGAAACAAATCCAATGCTTAAAGAGAAGGAGCCAGAGGGTGGGCAACAGCACAGTCAATACAACATAGAAAGAAAGGATTGTGCCTGTGTAGCTAGCTGGTGAATTTGTCAAGGCCCTTCTCCAAGACAAAGTACTGAGGTCTCTCATCTCTCCCTCCACACTCAAAGACATGTTTATGACTGACTGTCTCTTGTTATTGCTACCTCAGGAAGAAAATGAGCATTTCCTTCTCCATTTGTTCCCCTGTGAGCAGCAATGTAACAATGCTCTTGATTCCCATTTTCTCCATGTGTGGTACATGGCAGAGCCTGGTCAGCACTACAAGGGATTGTGGGCAGGAGTGGAGACACCTAGGCAGCTGTGGAATAAGATGAATATGCTCCCATCTAAAGTTTCTGGCCCACTGTTAGATACAGAAGTGTGAATGTTGAGATGACTTCACCCAGCACATTCATCCCATCCTTGAACTGCAACTTCTTGGTGATGGTGTAGCTGGGTCCTTGTGGTTCTCCCAGGGTGTCGTTCGCCACTTCCAGTATGATCGCCGAGATGTTAGCAGTGCTCTGATCCTCTGGGGGATTCTCCACTTTCTTGATAACTGTTTGTATCTGTTGGGAGGGACCAGTAGAGGACAACTAATTAAGCACATCCCAGATCATAAACATCGTTGTCCTGACAGATTCTAACCCATTGCTTAGGAGGGGCAGGGACCTGTTGAGAGATGGTGGGGTTTTTAGGGTAAATCATGCTAACAAATACACATACAAGCTTACAAACAGGAAGCAACAGTCCCTCAAGCTTGTTCCACCATTCTCAATTGCAACCTCAACTCTACTCTCCCACTTAACCCCGTAACATGTCATCGTCTTGTTTTTTAAGAATATATCTATCCCTGCCTTAAAAATTGTTCAAAGATTCTGCCTTCATGGCCCTTGGAGGGAAAGTATTTCTAACGACTTAGAACTCATCTTCCCACCATCCATCTGCTCCATCTACCCATCATCCTTCACTTTTCCTGGTCCACCTGTCACCTACCAGCCCCTGCCTCACCCCTCCTTGCTTCTGTTTATACTGCCTATCTTCCTTATATTGGGATCAGAAATATCATCTCCTCCTCACTGACAATCAACACCAGTGTACCTCAAGGAGCATGCCTAGCCTGCTGCTTTACTCTCTCTACGCCCACGACTGTGTAGCTCTGCACAGTTCAAACACCATCTATAAATTTGTCGATTACACAACCGTTGTTGGCAGAGTCTCAGATGTTGACAAGTAGGCGTACAGGAGTGAGATACATCAGCTGGTTGGGTGGTGTCACAACAACAACCTTTCACTCAACATCATTAAGACCAAGGAATTGATTGTGGACTTCAGGAAGGGGAAGTCGAGGGGACACACACCAGTCCTCATCGAGGGGTCAGCAGTGGAAAAGGTGATCAGTTTCAAGTTCCTCGGTATTACTTACTGAAGATCTGTCCTGGGTCCAACAAATTAATGCAATTATGAAGAAGGCATGATGGTGGATTATATTTCATTGGGACTTTGAGGAGAATTGGTATGTCACCAAAGACTCACAAATGTCTACATGGACAGCATTCTGACGGGTTACATCACCATCTGGTATAGGAGGGCCACTGCACAGGATTACAAAAAGGTTGCAAACACAGCCAGCTCCATCATGGGAACCAGGCAGTGAGGACTTCTTCAAAAGGCGATCTTCAGAAAGGCATCATCCATCATTAGCGACCCTCATCACCCGGAATGTGCTCTCTATTAGAGAGGAGGTCCAGGAGCTTGAAAACACATACCAAACATTGTCGGGATAGCTTCTTCCCCTCTGCCATCAGGTTTCTGAACTGACAATGAACCCACCCATGAACACTACCTCACTATTTTTGCACTACCTATTTATTGTTTTTATATTATTTCTTACTTAATTATTAATAGCTGTTGTCTTGCACTGTGCTGCTGCCACAAAACAACAAATTTCACGACATATGTCAGTGATATTAAACCTGATTCTGATTCTATGTGTAGGGACTCAACCTGAAGCATTGACAATTACACCCCCCCCCAACAGATGCTGCTTGACCCACTGAGTTCCTCTAGCAGTTAATATTTCTCCACATAAAGGTTTATGTCATTCCAGATATTTGTCTGGCATTGCTTCCTGTACGTTAACATCCTTCCTTAAACAAGAGGACCATTGCTGTGCACAGTACTCCAAATATGTTCCTAATATTCTGGATGTGCATCTTCAAGCTCCTGTACCTTCTCCCTGATGATAGTAACGTTAAGAGGGCATGTCCAGGATGGTGTGAGTCCATAATGTTGGATGCCGCCTTGTTGAGGCACTGCCTTTTGAAGATGCGTTCGATGGTGGAGAGGTTCGCTGCTGCCCCTGCTCAATAAAGCCCCTTTAACATTTCAAATATCAAGACGTTATCATTCTTCGGTCTTCGACACTCTTGCAATCCAGACTCCTAATTTACTCCCATTTGCCCTGATACCAGTCTGTCAGGAGTCTGGATGAACTGATTTACTTCCAAAGCACTGTGAACTAATCTTAAGCAGTGAGCAGGGTTAGTATGGGGAGCAGCTCCTCACTCCAAGAGGAGCTCAAAGTGATTCATTTCTAAAGCAGTGAGTGCTGCTTTATGTTATCGAGCGATGGCTTCCAAGCAGGGTTAGTATGGGGAGCAGCTCCTCACTCCGAGAGGAGCTCAAAGTGATTCATTTCTAAAGGCTGCTCTAGACAACGGCGGGCTTTTGTGCCCCACCGCTGGTGGTAGAAACACCACTGTTCACTGGCCTCCTCACTCCTGCCTCTGTGTTGTGTGCGCCCCCCTGCCAGGCCTGGTCTGGTCCACTGTTGGGCGCGTGACCTGGTAATCTGACCAACGGACTCCCTCTTGGCTTTCCACAGCACGTCTGCCCGGGCCACCACCTTCCGGGGGTCGCTGAAATCTGCGTCGGCCAGCAGCAGATGTATGTCCTCGGGCAATCGCTCTAGGAATGCTTGCTCGAACATGAGGCAGGGCTTGTGTCCGTCAGCCAGGGACAGCATATCGTTCATCAATGCTGACGGCAGTCTGTCTCCCAAACCGTCCAGGTGAAGCAGGCGGGCACCCCGCTCACACCGTGAGAGTCCAAAGGTCTCAATGAGCAGCTCTTTGAATGCTTCATATTTGCCTTCTTCCAGGGGTGACTGTATGAAATCCGCAACCTGGGCGGCCGTCTGCTGGTCAAGGGTGCTCACCACGTGGTAGTAACACGTGGAATCAGAGGATATCTGCCGAATCTGGAACTGGGCTTCTGCCTGGCTAAACCACACGCATGGTCCAGAAAGTCGGCAGTTTTAGTGAAACTGCGTGAACAGATGAAGAGTCGGTCATCTTTGGTCCAAATCCCGTTTGGACCATCGGGGTCACCAATGTAGCGATGTGCTACACACAGCGCTGAAATAATGACATGCAGTCGGTAAGTCGTTTCGAGACTAGTTTATTCAAACTTCGCAGCGCTGGCATTTAATCCCTAGCGCCTGCCCTCTCCGGGTGGAAATGACATCAGAGGTGCATTACCAAAGTCTCCCTCCACGTGCTGGCTATTTGTGAGCTGGTTCGCCTGCGCAGAAAGTGGGTCGCCACAATCCTAAACCTAAAGCGATCAAAACAAATGATCTAGAAATCATTTACACCTCCTCCAAGCAGAGCAATTGCGATGAATAAGCCTTCACAGCTCTCTTGCAGCCAGCACAACTACCTTTCTCTTAGGCTACATCCACACTACGCCGGATAAATCTGTAACCGAAGCTTTTTCTCTTCGTTTTTACCCTTCAACCACACTAAAACGGCGTTTTCATCCCCCGAAACCAGAGCTTTTCAGAAATGCTTTCCAGGGTGTGTAATTTTGAAAACGCCACTCAGGCAGATCAGTGTGGACAGGGTAACTGGAGAAATCTGAAAACGCTGTCAGATGGCAGCGTGCTATTTCATTGTTTTCTTGAACGCAACCTAACAATTTCAGAACAGACGGCAATGAGACTGAAGCCAGAAGAGTTAGAAATGTACTCACCAAATACTTTGACCCATAACTTACTGAATAAATAAGTATACTCACTTTGCCCTGTTTCTGTCCTTGCTCGTATGAAGGTGGTTTACCTATTTATGCAAGTACTTCTCTGACAATAGATGTGTAACAGTCTAATGTAACATTGTATGGAAATACAAGATAACACTGATGCAGACATGTTTTAACATTTAACAAGGTGCTTTATTAATGCAACAGAGTTAGTCAGTTTTTCAATGTTCGTCGTCAGCCGGGTCAATCTGTCTGTGAACTCCCTGTCGGTTGCCTCCATACGCTCCGGTATTTGTTTTTTTTAGTTTTAAGTTCTCCTGTGCGACAGCCAACAGCTGCCCATCGTTTAAGTTTTTCTAGTCTGTATCTGCACAAACGCGCACTTTCACGGCGAGATTCAACACCAAACATGTTGCTTGTTTTCGGTAGATGTGTCCTGTGCATGCCTAGTAGGAGGAGATTCGCCAAAATATCCATTTCAATGTGGACAGAAATATTTTTTAAAACATCTAGTGTGGACACCTATCGTTTTTATGCGGAACTGGCGTTTTCAAAATTATCCGGTCTGGTGTGGATGTAGCCTTAGTGTTTACCCAATTACAGACACTTGCGTTGCCTTCCCCAGCTTTCTCATGATGTAAAGTTTCCAAGCTGAACTATTAACTCTGTTTCTCTCTCTGCAGATGCTGCCTGACCCACTGGGTGTTTCCAACGTTCCCTGCAGTTTGCTTTTCAAAATAAATTGCTAGCTTCTTACCTGCTGAAAACAGGCTTGCACCAGGTTTTCAGGAAAGAGGTTTCGGATGAGATCCAGGAATGCGTCCAGGCTGGACACCTCATCGTTCTTCTGCCCTTCCCCTAACTGCATCTTCAGCGCAGGATTTCCGGGGTGAATAACCAACACCAGGATCACGCCCAGCACTGCCGCAATGATGGTGGTGGACATATAGTACACCATGGCTCTGGTCCCAAGGCGCCCACTGGCCTTCGCATCAAGACCAGACAGACCTTGTAAAAGGTGAAAAACACATCTTTGTAATAACACTTTGGTACTGGGTTGGTATCTACCAACACAGACAGTATTGTGCACAATCATTAAACATTATCATGAACATTCCTTTATTGTTATTAGATTGCCATTTCCAACTGGATCCCACCACCAAGCACACCTTTCCCCCACCCCCACTTTCTGTTTTCCACAGGGATTCCCTTGTCCATTCATCCCTCCCCACTGATCTCCCTCCGATACTTACCCTTGCAAGCAGAACAAGTGCTACACCTGCCCCAACACCTCCTACCTCACTACCATTCAGGGACCTAAACAGTCCTTTCAGGTGAGTCTGTTGAGGTCATCTACTGTATCCGGTGCTCCCAGTGTGGCCTCTTGTATATCGGTGACACCTGCTGTAGATTGGGAGACTGCTTCACTGAGCACCATCCGCCAGAAAAAGTAGGATCTCCCAGTGGCCACCCATTTTAGTTCTAATTCCCATTCCATTCAGACACGTCAGTCCATGGCCTCCTTCAGTGCCACAATGAGGCCACTCTCAGGTTGGAGAAACACCTTATATTGTGTCTGGATGGCCACCAAGGTGAAAGCATGAACATCAATTTCTCAAACTTGCATTGAATGCTCACACCCCTTCACCATTCCCCAATTCATTTCCCTCTCTCACCTTATCTCCTTACCTGCCCATCACCTCCCTCTGGTGCTTCTCCCCTTCCATGGTTTTCTACCCTCTCCTATCAGATTCCTCCTTCTCTAGCTGTTTATCTCTTACACCAATCAACTTTCCATCTCTTCACTTCACCCCTCCCCTCTCCCAGTTTCTCCTGTCACCTACCACCTTCCTCCCTTCCCCCAACCTTCTTGTTCTGATTTCTCAATTTTTTCCTCAGTCCTGATGAAACATCGACTGTTTATTCTTTTCCATAGATGCTGCCTGGCCTGCTGAGTTCCTCCAGCATTCTGGATAAGGCTGGGTCTGGATTTCAGTGAGGTGTAGAGGATATATGCTGCACAGTCCTGGCTTTTGCTAATGGACAAGGCTCTCGTGAATGCTGCTTATAAGGACATGTCTAAAAAACCCAAGCTCTGAGAAAGCTTTTGTAAAAGAACCTGCCTTGGGTTTAATCCTGAGAAGATGGATTCTATGTAATAACTAAAACTAAAACATTTATTTTTAATTCTACCAATAATTGGCTATTTAATAAAGGTAAAATCAATCTTATTAAGCCTGGTGAATAGGAAAAATGCCTTGGTGTCAGGATTGACCCTTGAGTAGGGCGTCCTTTGAACGAAAGTTGTGCTGAACTCAGGAAGTTGTAGTAGATTCCAGCAAGATGGAGGCACGACTGGTCGCAGCGGCTTCTACGGGTCAACAAAAGGTGCTACTGTTCTACTTAGGTGTATGTCAAATGATCACGAGATCCTGCTATACATTAAGAACTCAAAGGACTGCAGGTCTACACCATCAGCGAGTTGCTCGCTGGCACAGATAATGAAGGAGCTGTGCAATGTACCGCTGCCTAAGCTGATGGCGGCTTACAGTCCAATAGCGAGAGGCCGTCATGGTCGCCTTTTTTGTGATCCCAGGACCCCTTTGGCCATTGTTCATTTGGTACGCTGCAAGTTCGATTCTCTGATTTATTGGATGTGAGATGAAGGGGGCATAGTCCTCGGTCGTAGAGAGGATTCGGCCCGAAGCAATGGTATCATGTGTTTGCATCCACTCGGAGGGGACGAAGACATTGTGCTTCAATGGGGGCGGTGTGGCACGGTGCCCAGGACGGAGTCAGAACTGTCCTCCCAGAGATTTGCCTGGCAGAAGACAGGCTCCGCTGTGGCTGTCTGCAGATTTTTTAGCAGCACTCAATGGACTCAGACCTCAAGCTGCAGGTCTCTTGCTTTTCAGCCGCTGGAGGTGAGGCGTTCAAGCCATCAGGCTCTACCAGGTGTGGCAACTGAAGATTTAAAATAGGCTGAGGGGTCTGCACTATGTATGTATATATTCGTCTGGCTGTGTTTTTACTAACAGTCCATATGCGAGGAATGGGCCTCAGACTCACAGTGTCACCTAACTGGAGTCAGGGGCTGGTCAACAGATAATATTGATGGGCAGGGAGGGTCTGGATTTTATATATGTGTACATATATTTTATATATATATATATGTGCATATTCTATGTGGGTTTGTTGACTTGTACACATCAAGCCGCAGCTTTGCAAGGGGAGGGGGGAGGTTAGTGATTGTGATCTGTCTGTTGGTAATGTGTCTTTGCACCTTGATGCCATAGTAACGCTGTCTCGTTTGGCCGTATTCATGAATATTCATGTATGGTTAAATTAACTTGAATTGAACTGGATTGAAATGGAGTAGGAATTCCAATGATCTGCCAAGCCTCATTTGCAAGGATGAATACTATGCCGGAGGACTCCCTTGCAGGGCAGGGCAGTGGCACTCCATAATTCCGCACCCTCATGATTCGAGCCACCCCACATTCAGTTCTAACCTCCATGCTGCCTGTGTGGAGTTCGTACTTTCTCTCTGTGTGGTTTCCTGGTCTCCTCCCACATCCCAAAGACACGTAGGCTGGTTAACTGAACGCTGTAAATTGCTGTGGTATGCAGGTAAGTGGTGGAACCTGGGGGGAGCTGGTCGGAATGTGGGAAGAGGGGTAAACGCATGGTTGAAGTTCAGCATAGCGTGGTTACCTCCACACTGAATGACTATGTGTCTCAGGCAAGGCGACCACACTGCGTGGGTTAGGGGAAAGCTAGAGATTTTCTTTAATCATAAACTGAAGCATTATAAGGCTATTTGACCAACCAAGTCTGTGCTGGTTCTTTGTAGTTTATTCCACTTCCGGCCTTCATTATAACCCTATAGTTCTGTACTTTCGGATGTGATATACTTGAAAAGTTATTGCTGACTGCACCCACAGGCAGATCATTCCAGTCAGTGAAAGCTTCCTGAGTCCGCGGTGTTCTCCCTCACCTTTGCTTCTTTCCTCAGCTAAAGGTAGCGTAGTGGTTAGCAAAATGCTTTACAGTACCAGGGACCTGGGGTTCAAGTCCCACTGCTGCCTGTAAGGAGTTGGTACGTTCTCCCTGTGACTGCATGGTTTCCTGCTGGTCTTCTGGCTGTGGTTAGTTGGTCATTATGAATTGTTCTGTGATTAGGCTCGGATTACCTCGGCGGATTGCTGGATGGTGCACCTTGAGCCCTGGAAGGGCCCGTTTCAGGCTGTATCTCAACAAATAAATAAAATATGTTTATTGATCCTCCTGCTACTACAGGCTTTTTCTACTCTTTATCGCATTCAGCAGCTCTAGTTAATCTCCGACATAACTGGGAAGAGAAGCCTTTGCTCCTGTTGCCACTCTTCTCTGCCACCATTCCAGTCGAGCTCTTCCGGATCCCATTGATGACATTGGCCCAGTTGACACACATTTCACAGTGGCCTAACTAGTCACATAGAAAGATTCAGTAATACTCCTCTCTTCTGTTTCTAAAGAAAAAAACAGCCATGATGCTTTTCCCATTCTTCCTGCCATTTTTAACTTTAACAATTTAAACAAAAATTGCGGGGGACACTAGTTCAAGCGCCTCCACTCCATCTGCTAAAAGCGGAATTTCCTTGTGGCCAACCATTTTAATTCCTTTTCCCATTCCTGGTCCGACATGTCAGTACTTGGCCTTCTCTCGTGCCATGATGAAGCAATCTTCAAGCTGGAGGAAAAGTACCTCATTTTCCACCTGGTTAGACTCTAACCTGATGGCATGAACATCGATTTCTCCTTCTGGCAAAGCATTCCTTTTCTTCTATTTTCTTCTATTCCCCACTCTGGCCTATCTCTTCTCACCTGCCTAACACTTTCTTCTGGTGCTCCCTCCCTTCCCTTTCTCCCTTGCTCCACTCTCCTCTCCTGTCAGATTCCTTACAACACGTACAACACGCTGGAGGAACTCAGCAGGTCGGGCAGCATCCGTGGAAACGAGCAGTCAACGTTTTGGGTCGAGACCCTTCGTCAGGACTGAAGAGGGAGGGGGCAGGGGCCCCATAAAGAAGGTGGGGGGAGGGTGGAAAACCAATCAGAGGAAAGATTAAAGGGTGGGGGAGGGGAAGTAGGGAGGGGATAGGCAGGAAAGGTGAAGAAGGAATGTAAGGGTAGTATGGGTAGTAGAAGAAGGCAGAATCATGAGAGAGGTGATAGGCAGCTGGAGGAGGAGGCAGAGTGAAACTGGGATGGGGGAAGGGAAGGGGAGGGAATTACCGGAAGTTGGAGAATTCAATGTTCATGCCAAGGGGCTGGAGACTACCCAGTTTGGCCTCATCATGACAGTAGAGGAGGCCATGTATGGACATATCCGAATGGGAATGTGAAGCAGAGTTGAAGTGGTAATTCCCTCCCTCTCCCTTCCCCCATCCCACCTTCACTCTGTCTCCTCTTCTAGCTGCCTATCACCTCTCTCATGATTCTGACTTCTTCTACTACCCACAGTGCTTTCCCCTTACATTCCTTCTTCACCTCTCCTGCCTATCCCCTCCCTGCTTCCCGTTCCCACCCCTTGATCTTTCCTCTGATTGGTTTTCCACCCTCCCCCCCACCTTCTTTATAGGGCCCCTGCCCCCTCCCTCTTCAGTCCTGATGAAGGGTCTCGGCCCGAAACGTTGACTGCTTATTTCCACGGCTGCTGCCCGACCTGCTGAGTTCCTCCAGCATTTTGTGTGTGTTGCTCTGGATTTCCAGCATCTGCAGAATCTCTTGTGTTTACTTTTAGCAACTTCTATCCCAACACCTCTAAGTTTCAATTTGCCATGGTTAATTTTATTTTCTTTCTGTGCCAGAAGGTTTCACTTACAATCATAAACTGTGATGGTGGAGGCAGGAAAACTTACAACATTTACGAATTATCTGGTGAACACTTGGAATCACCAAGGTATAGAAAGTTACAAACTAAGTTGTATTTAACTTGTCTTCGCTTAATTTTCTGGTCACCTCAGTAAAAGGAGAAGGTGGAAATTTTAGAGAGAGTGCAAAGAATATTTATCAGGATGCTGCTTGGATTGGAGAACTTGTCTTATGAGGAAATGCTGAGTGAGCTCGGGCTTTTCTGTTTAGAGTGAAGGAGGATGAGAGGCAGTTTGATAAAGGTGAAAAAGATTGTAAGAAGCGTAGACAGTAGTAATGGCCAATTGCACGCAGGTTCGCCCACACGCACTGATACTCATGCACATAGATTCACACGTGTGAATACAGAGGAAATTAAAGCTATACTGTTTAAAGAATCATAGATTTCTATCATACATAAAGAGAAATGGCAGATGGAGTCTAACTCAGATAAATGTGAGGTGTTGCAGCCTGGTAGGAGGCAAGGAGGCATTGTACTGTCAAGGGTAAAATGCTAAATAGTGATGCTGAGCAGAGATCTTGGGGTCTAAGTTCGTAGCTCCATGAAAGAGGCTACATAGGTCGATAGGGCGGTTAAGAAGCTGATGGAATGCTTGCTTTTATGAGTCAAGGTACTGAGTTCAAAAGCCAAGAGTTATGTTGCAACTTTAAGGAACTCTGATTAGGCCACATTCTGGGTGCCCCACTATAGGAAGGATGTTGAGATTTTGGAGAGGGTGAAGGGGAGGTGTACCAGGACGCTGCCTGGTTTAGAGGGCATGTGCTATCATGAGAGGCTGGACAAACTTGGGTTGTTTTCTCTGGTGCAGTGGAAGATCTGACTATCAGAGGCATCGATAAAGCAGACAGGGAATATCTGTTTCCCAGGTTTGAGATGTCTAATACCGGAGGCATGCATTGAAGGGGATGTGAGGGCTAAGTCTTCACTCAGAGAGTGGTGGATGCCCGAAATGCACTGTCTGGTACAGTGGTTGAGGCAAATACATTGGAGGCTATTAAGAGGCATTTAGATAGGCTCATGAATATGAGGAAGATGGAGGGATATGGACATTGTGTAGGTAGGAAGGATTAGTTTTTGGCTTTTTAAAATTTAGTCTTTAGCTAGTTCGGCACAACATTGTAGGCCGAAGGGCCTGTTCCTGTGCTGTACTTGTCCATGTTCTATGTTCTTAGACCCTTCAACCAACCACGTCAATGTCAATCATCTATACTATTCCTATTTACCAGCACTTGGGCCTTAGCCTTTTGTACCTGAGTGATTCAAGTGCCTATTCAGAATATATGTTGTGAGAGTATCTGTCTCCACTATCTTCTCAGACAATACCTTCTGGGTTCAAACCAGCCTCTGTTGTCCCTCAGGTCCCTACTACACACTCACTCCTTCCTCTAAACCTATTATGTAACCTCTGGCTTCAGACACATCTACAGTGGCAATATCTAAACTACTATCGCGCAAACACAAGGAAATCTGCAAAAAAAAAGGAAGGGTCTTGGCCCGAAACGTCGACAGTGCTTCTCCTTATAGATGCTGCCTGGCCTGCTGTGTTCCACCAACATTTTGTGTGTGTTGTCTAAGCTACTATGTGCTGGTCTGCACATCAACAGGAATATTCAAACTAACCAGAGTTTTTTAGAGTCACAAGGTAATGTCGCAGCTCTATAAAATCTGGTAAGGCCACACAGAGTATTGTTGCTTCATTTTAAGCAGAGTGTGAAAGCATTGGAGAGGCTGCGGAGGGGATTTACCAGGTTGCTGCCTGGATTGGAGAACATGCTTTATGAGCTAGGGGTTTCCTCTTTGAAACAATGGAGGATTGGTAGATGTACATAAGATTATGAGAGGTATAGATAAAGTGGACAGACAGGGCAGCAATGGCCAATATGAGAGGACATCCCTTTGAGGTGAGTGGAGGAAAGTTTAGGGGAGATGTCAGAGTAAGTTTTTTTTTACACTGTCATTAGTGGTGGTAGAGGCTGGTATGGAAGGGACATTTAAGAGACTCTTAAATAAGCACATTGATGTAAGTTAAATGGAAGGTTATGGGCTGTGTAGGGGGGGAAAAGTTAGATTGATTGTGGAGTAGGTTTACATAGAGCAGAACCACATCAAATACTGTTCTGTACTATTCTATGTTCTAAATGGGATTAATGTAGATGGCTACTTGATAGCTGGCATTAACCTGGTAGGATAAAGAGCTAATTATAGCACAACAAAAGGCTTTTAAGGCCATACCATATGGCTTTAATATGCATCCTCATGATACCAACACTGCCAGTAGAATCATCTTCTCCTTATCCAGTCTAGGAAAACCCCTCAGAATATTGGACAACACTGTTGAATTTCCCTTTAACCTCTGCTGGTCTCTCTAAACAACCTCATTCTCTCCCTCACTGAAGTGTGGGGCCCAGGATCAGTCAAACTCCTCCTGCAATCCAGCCAGGTGATCTGTAGGCTCAGTGAAACATCCTTGCTTTGGTCCTCTGTGCCCAGGGTTTACTGCAGCTGGCATCCTCCCTGGACCTGCCATCTCTGACAGCTTCTACTTGAGAAAGCGACCCTTGCTGGTCTTCACCAACAAGTGCTCCCAAAGGTGGGTGCGTGCCCTGGAGGTGCAGCCAGTGTTTCTCACCTGTAATTAAACTGGAGATGATTAAAGGAAGGATGAGCATCTTCAGCATACGCATGAGGATGTCTCCTGGGAAGGCTATGATCATGACGATATCAGGATGAATGGGGGCTGCATATCGTAGCAGACATCCAGCAAAGGCTCCAAATATCACACCTGTAGGGGGAGACAGAAAGATCGTGGTTTCAAAATCCAGAATATGAAAAGACATTGTAAATCAGCCTGTGATTGGGAGATGGGTTAATGGGCAACTTGCTGGGTGGTGCACTCGCTGGGCTGGACTGATTTGTTCCGCGCTGTACCTCCAAATAAATAAACTTCCCAGGGAGCTCACGTTGAAGGAAAGTGCTGTTGAGGAAGAGGCTTGGAAAGGCAGAGGGAGGGAGGGAGTTCTAGAGTGGAGGGCTGAGCTGCGGAAGGCTCCATGGTCAAGGGCACCCTGAGCCAGCTCTGTACTCCAAAGATAACGGCTGTAGGAAGAGAATGCAGGGAGGGATCTGGCAATGGGCAATGAAGGGATTCAAATCAAATAACAAAAATCTACCGTATCTGAAGAATTACGATATGGAATTTACCTGCAAAATGGCCATAATCCCACACTTTGACCTATATCCTGGCACTCTCCTTAAATCATCATTATAGTTGCTGACGGTGCTGCTGAACGGGGCTGGCCTCAGACGTACCATGGCCACAAGAGCAGGTCAGAGGCTGGATAAACTGCGTTCAGTGAATCACGTCTTGAACCCCCAGAAATTCTCCACCATTAATGAGGCGCAGTTGGGAAAGAGTTCCCCCCATTTGCTTAGGATGAGTGCAGCTCCAACAACACTGGAGAAGCCTTTCGCAATCCAGAGTATTAAACTTTTTTTGACTAACACCTAACTCGTCACCCATTCATTCCTTCCACCACTAGTAGATCATGGCGGTGGTGTGTTCCTCCTATGAGGTACATTGCAGCAACTCACCAAGGCTTTACTAACACCCCCTCCCAAACACAACCCATAACTTCTATCAGAAGAACATGGGCTCCACCCCACTCTATGGCAGTGAATTCCACTGATTCTCCAGCCTCTGGCTGAAGAAGTCCCTCCTCATCTCAGTTCTAAATGGATGTCCTTTTATTCTGAGGAGATGCCTGCTTTGTGTCTCCTTAATTATCAAATTACTTGTCTCCTTAATTATATAATATAGCACAACATGACATGGCCCATCCTCCCTATTCTCCATGACCCTCTGCAGATTCTAAGACAGTGTTGGAAATGCTCAGCAGGCTACACGTCCTATCTGAACTGTGCCTGCTCCTTGTCAGGCAGCGAGAGGCGACTCACCAAACACTGTAAGAGACAGCAGCAGGTTCTTCATCAGGTTCCTGCCCAGCCGCTTCCATAACGGCTGCCTGATCGGCGGCTTCTCCGTGGTCAGGTTGCACTCCTCCATCTGCACTTCCACTAGCTTGGACATCCCGGCAGTGCTGGCTGGGAAACAGAGCAGAAACTTGGTCACAATGGTAGGCTCAGCTCTGGTCCTATGGGATGGTGAATCGGCCCAGGGGGCTCATTCTCATTCCTAGATTGTATGTCAGCATTATCTCATAACTGTAGGAACATTGACAACGTTTTGACCCATCATGATCAAGGCAGATGAGAAAGAGCTACTCAGCTCATCCAGTTCCTTACTAACTGTGGTGAGAGCTCCTGTGATCAAAGTCACCGTTGAGACAGTGAAGCTGGTCTTTATTCAGCACAAGCAGGCATCATTAGAGTCACAGATTCACAGAAAAGTACAGCACAGAAACAGGGTCTTTGGCCCATCCAGTCCATGCTGAGCCATTTAAACTGCCTAGTCCTATCAACAGGCACCAGGACCACAGTCCTCCATATCCCTGTCATCCATGTACCTATCCAAACTTCTCTTAACGTTGAAATCAAGGTCTCATGCACCTTTTGTGCTGCCAGCTTGTTCCACACCCTCACAACCCTCTGAGTGAGGAAGTTTCCCCTCATGTTCCCCTTAAACTCTTCAGCTTTCACTCTTAACTCATAACATCTGCTTGTAGTCCCACCCAACCTCAGTGGAAAAAGCCTGCTTGCACTTACAATATCTATACCCCTCATAATTAGGACACACTCTCAGTCGAGGCTCACAAGCTCAAAGATACATCACATTTTTATACCCTTAAAATCAAAGGTATCTGATAAAATAAAATTTCAATAGATAAAATGACATTGTTTCCTTCAATATTTTGGGTCGACAGTGTTTCTTTGAATTAGATATCTACAATGACAGATGCCTCTGAATATTCAAACACGTTGGTCACAAAGTAATTCACACAAATAGTCTAAGATCACTTGGGAGCAGAAATCACAGACTCCAAAATTAATGTCAGGCTGCCTCTATGTACACAAATATCAAAGTACACAAAAACTATGGATTGCTTATTTCTGTGACCATGTTTGGTATGCTAAATGTCTGGTTTGCCAGCATGAACTCAGTCACACTGGTGCAAATAGCCATGTTGCCTGGTTTGATAGAGGCCAATTAACACAAACCCATTGACTTAATATGTGGCTCAGGCATTGGTTTGACTCATGGTCACCATTTTGCAAACCATATCTCTTCGTCTGTGAGCATTTAATTTCAGTTTACTGCTTGCAATTTACAATAAAAGTTGAAGGCTAATTGCAGACTTCCTGAACTTAGAAATACAATAAAAACTGAAGCCTGCATTTTGTTTAAATTAATATCTGCTATGACGAATAAACTCTCCTGGGGCTTCCATCCCCGGGTACAGGTATTGATTTTAACCAATGCTTTACTGACAAATTCTGTCACCTTCAACTGGGATGATGAAGATGTTAGAGTTAGTCATCAAACGTCAGTTAAAATTGATTCTTGTACCCGCATAGAAGCCCAAAAAGAGTTTATTCGTCATGTATGCAAGGAAAGCATGAGATCCTATTTTAATATCTACTGTACTCACATAACTCCAGAATACTCCCTAACAGTTCTCCATTCCCCGTGTCTACCATCCTCTCAAATAGTGAGTTCCAGGACTGGTGCAATCACAATCAACCAACCTTGTCCACTTTTCCAAGAAATTCCTCAATACATGTGACACCACACTAACATACAGTCACAGTGACACTCCATTGACATACAATCACAGTGACACCCCACTGACAGACAGTCACAGTGACACTCCATTGACATACAGTCACAGTGACACCCCACTGACAGTCAGTCACAGTGACACTCCATTGACATACAATCACAGTGACACCCCACTGACAGACAGTCACAGTGACACCCCATTGACATACAGTCACAGTGACACCCCACTGACATACAGTCACAGTGACACCCCACTGATACAATCACAGTGACACCCCATTGACATACAATCACAGTGACATCCCACTGACACACAGTCACAGTGACACCCCACTGATACAGTCACAGTGACACCCCACTGACACACAGTCACAGTGACACCCCACTGACAAGTCACAGTGATACCCCACTGACTTACAGTCACAGTGACACCCACTGATACAGTCACAGTGACACCCCACTGACAGACAGCCACAGTGACAGCCCACTGATGAAGTGACAGTGACACCCCATTGATAGAGAGTCACAGTGACACCCCACTGACATACAGTCACAGTGACACTCCACTGATACAATCAGAGAAACACCCCATTGACATACAATCACAGCGACACCCCACAGACAGACAGTCACAGTGACACCCCACTGACAAGTCACAGTGATACCCCACTGACATACAGTCACAGTGACACCCACTGATACAGTCACAGTGACACCCCATTGATAGACAGTCACAGTGACACCCCACTGATACAGTCACAGTGACACTCCTCTGACATACAGTCACAGTGACACCCCACTGATACAGTCACAGATACACCCCACTGACATAGAGTCACAATGATACCCCACTGATACAGTCACAGTGAGACCACATTGATAGACAGTCACAGTGACACCCCACTGACAGACAGTCACATTGACACCCCATTCATAGACAGCCACAGTGACACCCCACTGACATACAGTCACATTGACACTCCACTGACATAGTCACAGTGACACTCCACTGACATAAAGTCACAGTGACTGCCCATTGATACAGTCACAGTGACACTCCACTGATACAGTCACAGTGACACCCATGACATTCAGCCACAGTGACAGCCCACTGATGAAGTCACAGAGACACCCCATTGATAGACAGTCACAGTGACTCCCCACTGACATACAGTCACAGTGACACCCCACTGATACAATCACAGAAACACCCCATTGATAGTCAGTCACAGTGACACCCTACTAACATACAGTCACAGTGACACCCCACTGACATACAGTCACAGTTACACCCCACTGATACAGTCACAGAAAGACCCCATATAGAGACAGTCACAGTGACATCCCACTGACATACAGTCACAATGATACCCCACTGATACTGTCACAGTGAGACCCCATTCATAGACAGTCACAGTGACACCCCACTGACATACAGTCACAGTTACACCCCACTGATACAGTCACAGAAAGACCCCATATAGAGACAGTCACAGTGACACCCCACTGAAATACAGTCACAATGATACCCCACTGATACAGTCACAGTGAGACCCCATTGATAGACAGTCACAGTGACACCCCACTGACATACAGTCACATTGACACTCCACTGACATAGTCACAGTGACACTCCACTGACATAAAGTCACAGTGACTCCCCATTGATACAGTCACAGTGACACTCCACTGATACAGTCACAGTGACACACATGACATTCAGCCACAGTGACAGCCCACTGATAAAGTCACAGAGACACCACATTGATAGACAGTCACAGTGACTCCCCACTGACATACAGTCACAGTGACACCCCACTGACATACAGTCACAGTGACACCCCACTGATACAATCACAGAAACACCCCATTGATAGTCAGTCACAGTGACACCCCACTAAGATACAGTCACAGTGACACCCCACTGACATACAGTCACAGTTACACCCCACTGATACAGTCACAGAAAGACCCCATATAGAGACAGTCACAGTGACACCCCACTGACATACAGTCACAATGATACCCCACTGATACAGTCACAGTGATACTCCATTGATAGACAGTCACAGTGACACCCCACTGACACAGTCAGAGTGATAACCCACTGATACAGTCACAGTGACACCCCATTGATAGACAGTCACAGTGACACCCCACTGACATACAGTCACATTGACACTCAACTGACATACAGTCACAGTGACACTCCATGGACATAAAGTCACAGTGACACCCCACTGACACAGTCACAGTGACACCCCATTGACATACAGTCACAGTGACATCCCACTGACACAGTCACAGTGACATCCCACTGACACAGTCACAGTGACATCCCACTGACACAGTCACAGTGATATCCCACTGATACAGTCACAGCGACACTCATGACATACAGTCACAGTGACACCCAATTGACATACAGTCACAGTGACACCACACTAATATGGTCACAGTAATACTCCACTGACATACAAGCACGGTGACACACATGACATACAGTCACATTGACACCCCACTGATACAATCATAGTGACACCCATGACATACAGTCACAGTGACACCCCACTGATACAGTAACAGTGACACCCCATTGACAGACAGCCACAGAGACACCCCACTGACATACAGTCACAGTAACACCCCACTGATACAGTCACAGTGACACCCCACTGCCATACAGTCACAGTGACAGCCCACTGACATACAGTCACAATGGTAGCCCACTGATAGACAGACACAGTGACACCAAACTGATACAGTCACAATGACACTCCACTGACATACAGTCCCATTGACACCCTATGGATGGACAGTCAGATTGACACCCCACTGACATACAGTCACAGTGACACCCCACTGACAGACATTCACATTGACTCCCCATTGACGTACAGTCACAGTGACTCTCCACTGACATACAGTCACAGTGACACCACACTGACAGACAGTCACAGTGACACCCCATTGACATACAGTCACAGCGACACCCCATTGATACAGTCACTGTGACACCCCTCTGACATACAGTCACAGTGACACCCATTGATACAGTTACAGTGACACTCCACTGACATAAAGTCACAGTGACACCCCACTGACAGACATTCACATTGACTCCCCATTGACATTCAGTCACAGTGACACTCCACTGACATACAGTCACAGTGATAGCACACTGACAAACAGTCACAGTGACACACCATTGACATACAGTCACAGTGACTCCCGATTGATACAGTCACAGTGACACTCCACTGACATACAGTCACAAGTGACACCCCACTGACAGACATTCATAGTGACAACCCATTGACAGACAGTCACAGTGACACCCCACTTATACAGTCACAATGACATCCCACTGACAGACACTCACAGTGACACCAGATTGACATACAATCACAGTGACACCCCATTGATAGTCACAGTGACACCCATGACATACAGTCACAGTGACACCCCACTGATACAGTCACAGTGACACCTCATTGATAGACAGTCACAGTGACAAGCATCACATACAGTCACAGTGACACCCCATTGACATACAGTCACAGTGACACCCACTGATATACAGTCACAGTGACACCCCACTGACATAGTCACAGTGACACCCCATTGATACAGTCACAGTGACACTCCACTAATACAGACACAGTGACACCCCACTGACATACAGTCACAGTGACACCCATGACATACAGCCACAGTGACAGCTCACTGATGAAGTCACAGTGACACCTCATTGATAGACAGTCAAAGTGAAACCCACTGACATACAGTCACAGTGACACCCCACTGATACAATCACCGTGACACCCCACTGATACAGTCACCGTGACACCCCACTGATACAGTCATAGTGACACTCCACTGACACACACAGAGACACCCCATTGATACAGTCACAGTGACAACCCACTGACATACAGTCGCCGTGACACCCCACTGATACAATCACCGTGATACCCCACTGATACAGTCACCGTGGCACCCCACTGATACAGTCATAGTGACACTCCACTGACACACATTCACAGTGACACCCCATTGATACAGTCACCGTGACACCCCACAGACAGACAGTCACAGTGACACCCCACTGACATAGTCACAGTGACACTCCACTGACATAAAGTCACAGTGACACCCCATTGATACAGTCACAGTGACACTCCACTAATACAGACACAGTGACACCCCACTGACATACAGTCACAGTGACACCCATGACATACAGCCACAGTGACAGCCCACTGATGAAGTCACAGTGACACCCCATTGATAGACAGCCACAGTGAAACCCACTGACATACAGTCACAGTGACACCCCACTGATACAATCACCGTGACACCCCACTGATACAGTCACCGTGACACCCCACTGATACAGTCATAGTGACACTCCACTGATACAGTCATAGTGACACTCCACTAACACACAGTCACAGTGACACCCCATTGATACAGTCACAGTGACACCCCACTGACATACAGTCACAGTGACACCCCACTGACAGCAGTCTCATTGACACCCATTGATACAGTTACAGTGACACTCCACTGACATAAAGTCACAGTGACACCCCACTGACAGACATTCACATTGACTCCCCATTGACATGCAGTCACAGTGACACCCCATTGATACAGTCACAGTGACACTACACTGACATACAGTCACAGTGACACCCCACTAACAGCAGTCACAGTGACAACCCACTGACAGCAGTCACATTGACACCCATTGATACAGTTACAGTGACACTCCACTGACATACAGTCACAGTGACACCCCACTGACAGACATTCACAGTGACAACCCATTGACAGACAGTCACAGTGACACGCCACTTATACCGTCACAATGACACTCCACTGACAGACACTCACAGTGACACCAGATTGACATACAATCACAGTGACACCCCATTGATACAGTCACAGTGACACCCCACTGATACAGTCACAGTGACACCTCATTGATAGACAGTCACACTGACACACCTCACATACAGTCACAGTGACACCCCATTGACATACAGTCACAGTGACACACAACTGATATACAGTCACAGTGACACCCCACTGACATACAGTCACAGTGACACTCCACTGACATAGTCACAGTTACACTTCACGAACATAAAGTCACAGTGACACCCCATTGATACAGTCACAGTGACACTCCACTAATACAGCCACAGTAACACCCCACTGACATACAGTCACAGTGACACCCATGACATACAGCCACAGTGCCAGACCACTGATGAAGTCACAGTGACACCCCATTGATAGACAGTAACAGTGAAACCCCACTGACATACAGTCACAGTGACACCCCACTGATACAATCTCAGAAACACCCCATTTATAGTCAGACACATTGATACCCCATTGACATACAGTCACTGTGACACCCAACTGACAGACTGACACAGTGACACCCCATTGACATACAGTCACAGTGACACTCCACTGACATACAGTCCCATTGACACCCTATGGATGGACAGCCAGATTGACACCCCACTGACATAAAGACACACTGACACTCCATTGATACAGTCACAGTAACACTCCACTGACATACAGTCACATTGATACCCTATTGATGGACAGTCACAGTGACACCCCTCTGACATAAAGTCACAGTGACACCCATTGATACAGTTACAGTGACACTAATCCGACATACAGTCACAATGACACCCCACTGACAGTCAAAGTGACACCCCATTGACAGACAGTCACAGTGAAACCCACTGGCATACAGTCACAGTGACACCACACTGATACAATCACCGTGATACCCCACTGATGCAGTCACCGTGACACCCTACTGGTACAGTCATAGTGACACTCCACTGACACACACAGTGACACCCCATTGATACAGTCACAGTGACACCCCACTGACAGCTGTCACATTGACACCCATTGATACAGTTACAGTGACACTCCACTGACATACAGTCACAGTGACACACCATTGACATACAGTCACAGTGACACCCCATTGATACAGTCACAGTGACACTCCACTGACATACAGTCACATTGACACCCCATTGATAGAGTGTCACTGTGAGACCCCATTGACATGCAGTCACAATGACACTCCACTGACATACAGTCCCATTGACACCCTATGGATGGACAGTCAGATTGACACCCCACTGATACAGTCACATTGAAACCACAATGATAGAGTGTCACTGTGACACCCCATTGATATGCAGTCACAATGACACTCCACTGAAATACAGTCCCATTGACACCCTATGGATGGACAGTCAGATTGACACCCCACTGACATACAGTCACAGTGACACCCCACTGACAGACATTCACATTGACTCCCCATTAACATACAGTCACAGTGTCTCTCCACTGACATACAGTCACAGTGACACCACACTGACATACAGTCACAGTGACACCCCATTTAAATACAGTCACAGCGACACCCCATTGATACAGTCACAGTGACACTCCACTGGCACACAGTCACAGTGACACCCCATTGATACAGTCACAGTGACACCCCACTGACATACAGAACAGTGACACCCCACTGACAGAAATTCACAGTGACACCCCACTGACAGACAATCACAATGACACCCCATTGACATACAGTCACAGTGACACCCCACTGATACCGTCACAGTGACACTCCACTGACAGACTGACACAGTGACACCCTATGGATGGACAGTCAGATTGACACCCCACTGATATAAAGTCACACTGACACCCGATTGATACAGTCACAGTGACACTCCACTGACACACAGTCACAGTGACACCTCATTGATACAGTCACAGTGACACCCCACTGACACACAGTCACAGTGACACCCCACTGATACAGTCACAGTGATACTCCACTGACATACAGTCACATTGACACCCCATTGACATACAGTCACTGTGACACCCCACTGATACAGTCACCATGACACCCCACTGATACAGTCAAAGTGAGACTGCACTGACATACAGTCACATTGACACCCCATTGATAGACAGTCACATTGAAACCCCACTGTTAGACAGTCACAGTGACACCCCACTGAAACACAATCACATTGATACCCCATTGACATACAGTCACTGTGACACCCCACTGACAGACTGACACAGTGACACCCCATTGACAAGCAGTCACAATGACACTCCACTGACATACAGTCCCATTGACACCCTATGGATGGACAGCCAGATTGACACCCCACTGACATAAAGTCTCACTGACACTCCATTGATACAGTCACAGTAACACTCCACTGACATACAGTCACATTGATACCCTATTGATGGACAGTCACAGTGACACCCCTCTGACATAAATTCACAGTGACACCCATTGATACAGTTACAGTGACACTCATCCGACATACAGTCACAGTGACACCCAACTGACAGTCACAGTGACACCCCATTGACAGACAGTCACAGTGAAACCCACTGACATACAGTCACAGTGACACCACACTGATACAATCACCGTGATACCCCACTGATACAGTCACCGTGGCACCCCACTGATACAGTCATAGTGACACTCCACAGACATACAGTCACAGTGACACCCCACTGACAGCAGTCACATTGACACCCATTGATACAATTACAGTGACACTCCACTGACATAAAGTCACAGTGACACCCCACTGACAGACATTCACATTGACTCCCCATTACATTCAGACACAGTGACACTCCACTGACATACAGTCACAGTGACACACCATTGACATACAGTCACAGTGACACCCCATTGATACAGTCACAGTGACACTCCACTGACATACAGTCACATTGACACCCCATTGATAGACAGTCACATTGACACCCCACTGATAGACAGTCACAGTGACACCCCACTGAAAAACAATCACATTGATACCCCATGGACATACAGTCACTGTGACATCCCACTGACAGACTGACACAGTGACACCCCATTGACATGCAGTCACAATGACACTCCACTGACATACAGTCCCATTGACACCCTATGGATGGACAGCCAGATTGACACCCCACTGACATAAAGTCACACTGACACTCCATTGATACAGTCACAGTAACACTCCACTGACATACAGTCACATTGATACCCTATTGATGGACAGTCACAGTGACACACCTCTGACATAAATTCACAGTGACACCCCATTGATACAGTCACAGTGACACTCCACTGACATACAGTCACATTGACACCACATTGATAGAGTGTCACTGTGACACCCCATTGATATGCAGTAACAATGACACTACACTGACATACAGTCCCATTGACACCCTATGGATGGACAGTCAGATTGACACACTACTGACACACAGTCACAGTGACACCTGACTGACAGACATTCACATTGATTCCCCATTGACATACAGTCACAGTGACTCTCCACTGACATACAGTCACAGTGACACCACACTGACAAACAGTCACAGTGACACCCCATTGACAGTCACAGCGACACCCCATTGATACAGTCACAGTGACACACCACTGACACACAGTCACAGTGTCACCTCATTGATACATTCACATTGACACACCACTGACAGAAATTCACAGTGACACCCCATTGACGGACAGTCACAGTGACACCCCACTGATACAGTCACAGTGACACTCCACTGACATACAGTCACATTGACACCCCATTGACATACAGTCACTGTGACACCCCACTGATACAGTCACCGTGACACCCCACTGATACAGTCAAAGTGAGACTCCACTGACATACAGTCACATTGACACCCCATTGATAGACAGTCACATTGACACCCCACTGATAGACAGTCACAGTGACACCCCACTGAAAAACAATCACATTGATACACCATGGACATACAGTCACAGTGACACCTCACTGACAATCACATTGACACCCCATTGACATACAGTCACAGTGACACCCCACTGACAGCCTGACACAGTGACACCCCATTGACATGCAGTCACAATGACACTCCACTGACATACAGTCCCAATGACACCCTATGGATGGACAGCCAGATTGACACCCCACTGACATAAAGTCACACTGACACTCCATTGATACAGTCACAGTAACACTCCACTGACATACAGTCACATTGATACCCTACTGATGGACAGTCACAGTGACACCCCTCTGACATAAATTCACAGTGACACCCCATTGATACAGTCACAGTTACACTCCACTGACATACAGTCACAATGACACCCCACTGACAGTCAGACACAGTGACACCCCATTGACATACAGTCACAGTGACACCCCATTGACAGACAGTGACATTGACACCCCATTGACAGACAGTCACAGTGATACCCCACTGATACAGATACAGTGAAACGCCACTGACATACCGTCACAGTGACACCCCACTGACAGTCACAGTTACACCCCATTGACAGACAGTCACAGTGACACTCCACTGACACAGTCACAGTGATACCCCACTGATACAGTCACAGTGACATGCCACTGACATACAGTCACAGTGAGAGCCCACTGATGAAGTCACAGTGACACCCATTGATACAGTTACAGTGACACTCATCCAACATACAGTCACAGTGACACCCCACTGACAGTCACAGTGACACCCCATTGACAGACAGTCACAGTGAAACCCGCTGACATCCAGTCACAGTGACACCACACTGATAAAATCACCGTGATACCCCACTGATGCAGTCACCGTGACACCCTACTGACACAGTCATAGTGACACTCCACTGACACACACAGTGACACCCCACTGATACAGTCACAGTGACACTCCACTGACATAAAGTCACAGTGACACCCCACTGACATACAGTCCCATTGTCACCTAATGGATGGACAGCCAGATTGACACACCACTGACATAAAGTCACACTGACACTCCATTGATACAGTCACAGTGACACTCCTCTAACATGCAGTCACCGTGACACCCTACTGACACAGTCATAGTGACACTCCACTGACACACACAGTGACACCCCACTGATACAGTCACAGTGACACTCCACTGACATAAAGTCACAGTGACACCCCACTGACATACAGTCCCATTGTCACCTAATGGATGGACAGCCAGATTGACACACCACTGACATAAAGTCACACTGACACTCCATTGATACAGTCACAGTGACACTCCTCTAACATACAGTCACAGTGACACCCACTGACAGTCAGTCACAGTGACACCCCATTGACATACAGTCACAGTGACACCCCATTGACAGACAGTGACATTGACACCCCATTGACAGACAGTCACAGTGATACCCCACTGATACAGATACAGTGAAACGCCACTGACATACCGTCACAGTGACACCCCACTGACAGTCACAGTTACACCCCATTGACAGACAGTCACAGTGACACTCCACTGACACAGTCACAGTGATACCCCACTGATACAGTCACAGTGACATGCCACTGACATACAGTCACAGTGAGAGCCCACTGATGAAGTCACAGTGACACCACACTGATAAAATCACCGTGATACCCCACTGATGCAGTCACCGTGACACCCTACTGACACAGTCATAGTGACACTCCACTGACACACACAGTGACACCCCACTGATACAGTCACAGTGACACTCCACTGACATAAAGTCACAGTGACACCCCACTGACATACAGTCCCATTGTCACCTAATGGATGGACAGCCAGATTGACACACCACTGACATAAAGTCACACTGACACTCCATTGATACAGTCACAGTGACACTCCTCTAACATACAGTCACAGTGACACCCACTGACAGTCAGTCACAGTGACACCCCATTGACATACAGTCACAGCGACACCCCATTGATACAGTCACAGTGACACTCCACTGACATACAGTCACAGAGACACCCCACTGACAGCAGTCACATTGACACCCATTGATACAGTTACAGTGACACTCCACTGACATACAGTCACAGTGACACCCCACTGACAGACATTCACAGTGACAATGACACCCCAGTTATACAGTCACAATGACACTCCACCGACAGACACTCACAGTGACACCAGATTGACATACAATCACAGTGACACCCCACTGATACAGTCACAGTGACACCTCATTGATAGACAGTCACCGTGACACACATCACACACAGTCACAGTGACACTCCACTAATACAGCCACAGTAACACCCCACTGACATACAGTCACAGTGACTCCCATGACATACAGCCACAGTGACAGACCACTGATGAAGTCACAGTGACACCCCATTGATAGACAGTCACAGTGAAACCCCACTGACATACAGTCACAGTTACACCCCCCTGATAGAGTCACAGAGACCCCACATAGAGACAGTCACAGTGACACCCCACTGACATACAGTCACAATGATACCCCACTGATACAGTCACAGTGATACCCCACTAACAGACAGTCACAGTGACACCCCACTGACAGACAATCACATTGACACCCCATTGACATACAGTCACAGTGACACCCCACTGATACAGTCACCGTGACACTCCACTGACATAAAGTCACAGTGACACCCCACTGACAGACTGACACAGTGATACCCCATTGACATGCAGTCACAATGACACTCCACTGACATACAGTCCCATTGTCACCTTATGGATGGACAGCCAGATTGACACACCACTGACATAAAGTCACACTGACACTCCATTGATACAGTCACAGTGACACTCCACACTGACATACAGTCACAGTGACACCCACTGACTGTCAGTCACAGTAAATCCCCATTGACCGACAGTCACAGGGACACCCCACTGACATACAGTCACAGTGACACCCCACTGATACAGTCACAGTCACACTCCACTGACATACAGTCACATTGACACCACATTGATAGAGTGTCACTGTGACACGCCATTGATATGCAGTCACAATGACACTCCACTGACATACAGTCGCATTGACACCCTATGGATGGACAGTCAGATTGACACCCCATTGACAGACAGTCACAGTGACACCCCACTGACAGACATTCACATTGACTCCCCATTGACATACAGTCACAGTTACTCTCCACTGACATACAGTCACAGTGACACTACACTGACACACAGTCACAGTGACACCCCATTGACATACAGACACAGTGACACTCCACTGACATACAGTCACATTGACACCCAATTGATAGACAGTCACTGTGACACCCCACTGTGACACAGTCACAGTGACACCACACTGACATACAGTCACCGTGACACCCCACTGATACAGTCACCGTGACACCCCACTGATACAGTCAAAGTGAGACTCCACTGACATACTGTCACATTGACACCCCATTGATAGATAGTCACATTGACACCCCACTGATAGACAGACACAGTGACACCCCACTGAAAAACAATCACATTGATACCCCATTGACATACAGTCACAGTGACACTCCACTGACAGACTGTCACAGTGACACCCCATTGACATGCAGTCATAATGACACTCCACTGACATACAGTCACATTGACAACACACTGAAATACAGTCACCGTGACACCCCACTGATACAGTCACAGTGACACCCCACTGATACAGTCAAAGTGACACTCCACTGACATACAGTCACATTGACACCCCATTGATAGTCAGTCACAGTGACAACCCACTGACATACAGTCAGAATGATACCCCACTGACACAGTCACAGTGACACCCCACTGACATGCAGTCACAATTACACCCCACTGACAGAGTCACAGAAAGACCCCACATAGAGACAGTCACAGTGACACCCCACTGACATACAGTCACAATGATACCCCACTGATACAGTCACAGTGATACCCCACTGACAGACAGTCACAGAGACACCCCACTGACAGACAATCACATTGATACCCCATTGACATACAGTCACAGTGACACCCCACTGATACAGTCACCGTGACACTCCACTGACATAAAGTCACAGTGACACCCCACTGACAGACTGACACAGTGATACCCCATTGACATGCAGTCACAATGACACTCCACTGACATACAGTCCCATTGTCACCCTATGGATGGACAGCCAGATTGACACACCACTGACATAAAGTCACACTGACACTCCATTGATACAGTCACAGTGAAACTCCTCTGACATACAGTCACAGTGACACCCACTGACAGTCAGTCACAGCGACACCCCATTGATACAGTCACAGTGACACTCCAATGACATACAGTCACAGAGACACCCCACTGACAGCAGTCACATTGACACCCATTGATACAATTACAGTGACACTCCAATGACATACAGTCACAGTGACACCTCACTGACAATCACATTGACACCCCATTGACATACAGTCACAGTGACACCCCACTGACAGCCTGGCACAGTGACACCCCATTGACATGCAGTCACAATGACACTCCACTGACATACAGTCCCAATGACACCCTATGGATGGACAGCCAGATTGACACCCCACTGACATAAAGTCACACTGACACTCCATTGATACAGTCACAGTAACACTCCACTGACATACAGTCACATTGATACCCTACTGATGGACAGTCACAGTGACACCCCTCTGACATAAATTCACAGTGACACCCCATTGATACAGTCACAGTTACACTCCACTGACATACAGTCACAATGACACCCCACTGACAGTCAGACACAGTGACACCCCATTGACATACAGTCACAGTGACACCCCATTGACAGACAGTGACATTGACACCCCATTGACAGACAGTCACAGTGATACCCCACTGATACAGACACAGTGAAACGCCACTGACATACCGTCACAGTGACACCCCACTGACAGTCACAGTTACACCCCATTGACAGGCAGTCACAGTGACACTCCACTGACACAGTCACAGTGATACCCCACTGATACAGTCACAGTGACATGCCACTGACATACAGTCACAGTGAGAGCCCACTGATGAAGTCACAGTGACACCCATTGATACAGTTACAGTGACACTCATCCAACATACAGTCACAGTGACACCCCACTGACAGTCACAGTGACACCCCATTGACAGACAGTCACAGTGAAACCCGCTGACATCCAGTCACAGTGACACCACACTGATAAAATCACCGTGATACCCCACTGATGCAGTCACCGTGACACCCTACTGACACAGTCATAGTGACACTCCACTGACACACACAGTGACACCCCATTGATACAGTCACAGTGACAACCCACTGACATACAGTCGCCGTGACACCCCACTGATACAATCACCCTGATACCCCACTGATACAGTCACCGTGGCACCCCACTGATACAGTCATAGTGACACTCCACTGACACACAGTCACAGTGACACCCCATTGATACAGTCACAGTGACTACCCACAGACATACAGTCACAGTGACACCCCACTGACAGCAGTCACATTGACACCCATTTATACAGTTACAGTGACACTCCACTGACATACAGTCACAGTGACACCCCACTGACAGACATTCACATTGACTCCCCATTGACATTCAGACACAGTGACACTCCACTGACATACAGTCACAGTGACACACCATTGACATACAGTCACAGTGACACCCCATTGATACAGTCACAGTGACACTCCACAGACATACAGTCACAGTGACACCCCAGTGACAGCAGTCACATTGACACCCATTGATACAGTTACAGTGACACTCCACTGACATACAGTTACAGTGACACTCCACTGACATACAGTCACAGTGACACCCCACTAACAGACAGTCACAGTGACACCCCACTTATACAGTCACTATCACACCCCACTGACAGACACTCACAGTGACACCCCACTGATACAGTCACAGAAAGACCACACATAGAGACAGTCACATGACACCCCACTGACATACAGTCACAATGATACCCCACTGACAGACAGTCACAGTGACACCTCACTGACAGACAATCACATTGACACCCCATTGACATACAGTCACAGTGACACCCCACTGATACAGTCACAGTGACACTCTACTGACATACAGTCACAGTGACACCCCATTGACAGACTGACACAGTGACACCCCATTGACTTGCAGTCACAATGACAATCCACTGTCATACAGTCCCATTGACACCCTATGGATGGACAGTCAGATTGACACCCCACTGAACTAAAGTCACACTGACATTCCATTGATACAGTCACAGTGATACTCCTCTGACATACAGTCACAGTGACACCCACTGACAGTCAGTCACAGTGACACTCCACTGACATACGGTCACATTGACATCCCATTGATAGAGTGTCACTGTGATACCCCAGTGACATACAGTCACAGTGACACGCATTGATACAGTTACAGTGACACTCCACTGACATACAGTCACAGTGACACACCACTGACAGACATTCACATTGACGCCCCATTGACATACAGTCACAGTGACACCCCACTGACAGACAATCACATTGACACCCCATTGACATACAGTCACAGTGACACCCCACTGATACAGTCACAGTGACACTCCACTGACAGACTGACACAGTGACGCCCCATTGACATGCAGTCACAATGACACTCCACTGACATACAGTCCCATTGACACCCTATGGATGGATAGTCAGATTGACACCCCACTGACATAAAGTCACACTGACACACGATTGATACAGTCACAGTGATACTCCAAACTGACATACAGTCACAGTGACACCCACTGACAGTCAGTCACAGTAAAACCCCATTGACCGACATTCACAGGGACACCCCACTGATACAGTCACAGTGACACTCCACTGACATACAGTCACATTGACACCACATTGATAGAGTGTCACTGTGACACCCCATTGATATGCAGTCACAATGACACTCCACTGACATACAGTCCCATTGACACCCTATGGATGGACAGTCAGATTGACACCCCATTGACATACAGTCACAGTGACACCCCACTGACAGACATTCACATTGACTCCCCATTTGCATACAGTCACAGTGACTCTCCACTGACATACAGTCACAGTGACACCACACTGACAGACAGTCACAGTGACACCCCATTGACATACAGTCACAGGCGCACCCCATTGATACAGTCACAGTGACACCCCACTGACACACAGTCACAGTGACACCCCATTGATACAGACACAGTGACACCCCACTGATACAGTCAAAGTGAGACTCCACTGACATACTGTCACATTGACACCCCATTGATAGATAGTCACATTGACACCCCACTGATAGACAGTCACAGTGACACCCCACTGAAAAACAATCACATTGATACCCCATTGACATACAGTCACAGTGACACTCCACTGACAGTCTGTCACAGTGACACCCCATTGATAGTCAGTCACATTGCAAACCACTGACATACAGTCAGAATGTTACCCCACTGACACAGTCACAGTGACACCCAACTGACATACAGTCACAGTTACACCCCACTGATAGAGTCACAGAAAGACCCCACATGGAGACAGTCACAGAGACACCCCACTGACATACAGTCACAATGATACCCCACTGATACAGTCACAGTGATACCCCACTGACAGACAGTCTCAGTGACACCCCACTGACAGACAATCACATTGACACCCCATTGACATACAGTCACAGTGACACCCCACTGATACAGTCACAGTGACACTCCACTGACATAAAGTCACAGTGACACCCCACTGACATACAGTCCCATTGTCACCTAATGGATGGACAGCCAGATTGACACACCACTGACATAAAGTCACACTGACACTCCATTGATACAGTCACAGTGACACTCCTCTAATATACAGTCACAGTGACACCCACTGACAGTCAGTCACAGTGACACCCCATTGACATACAGTCACAGCGACACCCCATTGATACAGTCACAGTGACACTCCACTGACATACAGTCACAGAGACACCCCACTGACAGCAGTCACATTGACACCCATTGATACAGTTACAGTGACACTCCACTGACATACAGTCACAGTGACACCCCACTGACAGACATTCACAGTGACAATGACACCCCAGTTATACAGTCACAATGACACTCCACCGACAGACACTCACAGTGACACCAGATTGACATACAATCACAGTGACACCCCACTGATACAGTCACAGTGACACCTCATTGATAGACAGTCACCGTGACACACATCACACACAGTCACAGTGACACTCCACTAATACAGCCACAGTAACACCCCACTGACATACAGTCACAGTGACTCCCATGACATACAGCCACAGTGACAGACCACTGATGAAGTCACAGTGACACCCCATTGATAGACAGTCACAGTGAAACCCCACTGACATACAGTCACAATGATACCCCGCTGATACAGTCACAGTGATACCCCACTGACAGACAGTCACAGTGACACCACACTGACAGACAGTCACATAGACACCCCATTGACATACAGTCACAGTGACACCCCACTGACAGACAGTCACATAGACACCCCATTGACATACAGTCACAGTGACACCCCACTGATACAGTCTCAGTGACACCCCACTGACAGACAATCACATTGACACCCCATTGACATACAGTCACAGTGACACCCCACTGATACAGTCACAGTGACACTCCACTGACATAAAGTCACAGTGACACCCCACTGACATACAGTCCCATTGTCACCTAATGGATGGACAGCCAGATTGACACACCACTGACATAAAGTCACACTGACACTCCATTGATACAGTCACAGTGACACTCCTCTAATATACAGTCACAGTGACACCCACTGACAGTCAGTCACAGTGACACCCCATTGACATACAGTCACAGCGACACCCCATTGATACAGTCACAGTGACACTCCACTGACATACAGTCACAGAGACACCCCACTGACAGCAGTCACATTGACACCCATTGATACAGTTACAGTGACACTCCACTGACATACAGTCACAGTGACACCCCACTGACAGACATTCACAGTGACAATGACACCCCAGTTATACAGTCACAATGACACTCCACCGACAGACACTCACAGTGACACCAGATTGACATACAATCACAGTGACACCCCACTGATACAGTCACAGTGACACCTCATTGATAGACAGTCACCGTGACACACATCACACACAGTCACAGTGACACTCCACTAATACAGCCACAGTAACACCCCACTGACATACAGTCACAGTGACTCCCATGACATACAGCCACAGTGACAGACCACTGATGAAGTCACAGTGACACCCCATTGATAGACAGTCACAGTGAAACCCCACTGACATACAGTCACAGTTACACCCCCCTGATAGAGTCACAGAGACCCCACATAGAGACAGTCACAGTGACACCCCACTGACATACAGTCACAATGATACCCCACTGATACAGTCACAGTGATACCCCACTAACAGACAGTCACAGTGACACCCCACTGACAGACAATCACATTGACACCCCATTGACATACAGTCACAGTGACACCCCACTGATACAGTCACAGTGACACTCCACTGACATAAAGTCACAGTGACACCCCACTGACAGACTGACACAGTGATACCCCATTGACATGCAGTCACAATGACACTCCACTGACATACAGTCCCATTGTCACCTTATGGATGGACAGCCAGATTGACACACCACTGACATAAAGTCACACTGACACTCCATTGATACAGTCACAGTGACACTCCACACTGACATACAGTCACAGTGACACCCACTGACTGTCAGTCACAGTAAATCCCCATTGACCGACAGTCACAGGGACACCCCACTGACATACAGTCACAGTGACACCCCACTGATACAGTCACAGTCACACTCCACTGACATACAGTCACATTGACACCACATTGATAGAGTGTCACTGTGACACGCCATTGATATGCAGTCACAATGACACTCCACTGACATACAGTCGCATTGACACCCTATGGATGGACAGTCAGATTGACACCCCACTAACAGACAGTCACAGTGACACCCCACTGACAGACAATCACATTGACACCCCATTGACATACAGTCACAGTGACACCCCACTGATACAGTCACAGTGACACTCCACTGACATAAAGTCACAGTGACACCCCACTGACAGACTGACACAGTGATACCCCATTGACATGCAGTCACAATGACACTCCACTGACATACAGTCCCATTGTCACCTTATGGATGGACAGCCAGATTGACACACCACTGACATAAAGTCACACTGACACTCCATTGATACAGTCACAGTGACACTCCACACTGACATACAGTCACAGTGACACCCACTGACTGTCAGTCACAGTAAATCCCCATTGACCGACAGTCACAGGGACACCCCACTGACATACAGTCACAGTGACACCCCACTGATACAGTCACAGTCACACTCCACTGACATACAGTCACATTGACACCACATTGATAGAGTGTCACTGTGACACGCCATTGATATGCAGTCACAATGACACTCCACTGACATACAGTCGCATTGACACCCTATGGATGGACAGTCAGATTGACACCCCATTGACAGACAGTCACAGTGACACCCCACTGACAGACATTCACATTGACTCCCCATTGACATACAGTCACAGTTACTCTCCACTGACATACAGTCACAGTGACACCACACTGACAGACAGTCACAGTGACACCCCATTGACATACAGTCACAGCCGCACCCCATTGATACAGTCACAGTGACACTACACTGACACACAGTCACAGTGACACCCCATTCATACAGACACAGTGACACTCCACTGACATACAGTCACATTGACACCCAATTGATAGACAGTCACTGTGACACCCCACTGTGACACAGTCACAGTGACACCACACTGACATACAGTCACCGTGACACCCCACTGATACAGTCACCGTGACACCCCACTGATACAGTCAAAGTGAGACTCCACTGACATACTGTCACATTGACACCCCATTGATAGATAGTCACATTGACACCCCACTGATAGACAGACACAGTGACACCCCACTGAAAAACAATCACATTGATACCCCATTGACATACAGTCACAGTGACACTCCACTGACAGACTGTCACAGTGACACCCCATTGACATGCAGTCATAATGACACTCCACTGACATACAGTCACATTGACAACACACTGAAATACAGTCACCGTGACACCCCACTGATACAGTCACAGTGACACCCCACTGATACAGTCAAAGTGACACTCCACTGACATACAGTCACATTGACACCCCATTGATAGTCAGTCACAGTGACAACCCACTGACATACAGTCAGAATGATACCCCACTGACACAGTCACAGTGACACCCCACTGACATGCAGTCACAATTACACCCCACTGACAGAGTCACAGAAAGACCCCACATAGAGACAGTCACAGTGACACCCCACTGACATACAGTCACAATGATACCCCACTGATACAGTCACAGTGATACCCCACTGACAGACAGTCACAGAGACACCCCACTGACAGACAATCACATTGATACCCCATTGACATACAGTCACAGTGACACCCCACTGATACAGTCACCGTGACACTCCACTGACATAAAGTCACAGTGACACCCCACTGACAGACTGAGACAGTGATACCCCATTGACATGCAGTCACAATGACACTCCACTGACATACAGTCCCATTGTCACCCTATGGATGGACAGCCAGATTGACACACCACTGACATAAAGTCACACTGACACTCCATTGATACAGTCACAGTGAAACACCTCTGACATACAGTCACAGTGACACCCACTGACAGTCAGTCACAGCGACACCCCATTGATACAGTCACAGTGACACTCCAATGACATACAGTCACAGAGACACCCCACTGACAGCAGTCACATTGACACCCATTGATACAATTACAGTGACACTCCACTGACATACAGTCACATTGATACCCTATTGATGCACAGTCACAGTGACACCCCTCTGACATAAAGTCACAGTGACACTCCACTGACATACAGTCACAGTGACACCCCACAGACAGTCACAGTGACACCCCATTGACATACAGTCACAGTGACACCCCATTGATACAGTCACAGTAACACTCCACCGACATACAGTCACAGTGACACACCATTGATACAGTTACAATGACACTCCACTGACATAAAGTCACAGTGACACCCCACTGACAGACATTCACATTGACTCCCCATTGACATTCAGTCACAGTGACACTCCACTGACATACAGTCACAGTGACACACCATTGACATAAAGTCACAGTGACACCCCATTGATACAGTCACAGTGACACCCCACTGACAGCCATCACATTGACACCCATTGATACAGTTACAGTGACACTCCACTGACATACAGTCCCATTGATATCCTATGGATGTACAGTCAGATTGACACCCCACTGACATAAAGTCACACTGACATTGCATTGATACAGTCACAGTGACACTCCTCTGACATACAGTCACAGTGACACCCACTGACAGTCAGTCACAGTGAGACTCCACTGACATACAGTCACATTGACACCCCATTGATAGAGTGTCACTCTGACACCCCAGTGTCATACAGTCACAGTGACACCCATTGATACAGTTATAGTGACACTCCACTGACATACAGTCAAAGTGACACACCACTGACAGACATTCACATTGACTCCCCATTGATATACAGTCACAGTGACACCCCACTGACAGACAATCACATTGACACCCCATTGACATGCAGTCACAATGACACTCCACTGACATACAGACCCATTGACACCCTATGGATGGACAGTCAGATTGACACCCCAATGACATACAGTCACAGTGACACCCCACTGACAGACATTCACATTGACTCCCCATTGACATACAGTCACAATGTCTCTCCACTGACATACAGTCACAGTGACACTCCACTGACAGACTGTCACAGTGACACCCCATTGACATGTAGTCATAATGACACTCCACTGACATACAGTCACATTGACACCACACTGAAATACAGTCACCGTGACACCCCACTGATACAGTCACAGTGACACCCCACTGATACAGCCAAAGTGACACTCCACTGACATACAGTCACATTGACACCCCATTGATAGTCAGTCACAGTGACAACCCACTGACATACAGTCAGAATGATACCCCACTGACACAGTCACAGTGACACCCCACTGACATTCAGTCACAGTTACACCCCACTGATAGAGTCACAGAGACCCCACATAGAGACAGTCACAGTGACACCCCACTGACATACAGTCACAATGATACCCCACTGATACAGTCACAGTGATACCCCACTGACAGACAGTCACAGTGACACCCCACTGACAGACAATCACATTGACACCCCATTGACATACAGTCACAGTGACACCCCACTGATACAGTCACAGTGACACTCCACTGACATAAAGTCACAGTGACACCCCACTGACAGACTGACACAGTGATACCCCATTGACATGCAGTCACAATGACACTCCACTGACATACAGTCCCATTGTCACCCTATGGATGGACAGCCAGATTGACACACCACTGACATAAAGTCACACTGACACTCCATTGATACAGTCACAGTGACACTCCTCTGACATACAGTCACAGTGACACCCCATTGACATAGAGTCACAGCGACACCCCATTGATACAGTCACAGTGACACTCCACTGACATACAGTCACAGAGACACCCCACTGACAGCAGTCACATTAACACCCATTGATACAGTTACAGTGACACTCCACTGACATACAGTCACAGTGACACCCCACTGACAGACATTCACAGTGACAACCCATTGACAGTCACAGTGACACCCCACTTATACAGTCACAATGACACTCCACCGACAGACACTCACAGTGACACCAGATTGACATACAATCACAGGGACACCACAATGATACAGTCACAGTGACACATCATTGATAGACAGTCACAGTGACACACATAACATACAGTCATAGTGACACTCCACTAATACAGCCACAGTAACACCCCACTGACATACAGTCACAGTGACTCCCATGACATACAGCCACAGTGACAGACCACTGATGAAGTCACAGTGACACCCCGTTGATAGACAGTCACAGTGAAACCCCACTGACATACAGTCACAATGATACCCTACTGATACAGTCACAGTGATACCCCACTGACAGACAGTCACAGTGACACCCCACTGACAGACAATCACATTGACACCCCATTGACATACAGTCACAGTGACACCCCACTGACAGACAGTCACATAGACACCCCATTGACATACAGTCACAGTGACACCCCACTGACATAAAGTCACACTGACATTGCATTGATACAGTCACAGTGACACTCCTCTGACATACAGTCACAGTGACACCCACTGACAGTCAGTCACAGTGAGACTCCACTGACATACAGTCACATTGACACCCCATTGATAGAGTGTCACTCTGACACCCCAGTGTCATACAGTCACAGTGACACCCATTGATACAGTTATAGCGACACTCCACTGACATACAGTCAAAGTGACACACCACTGACAGACATTCACATTGACTCCCCATTGATATACAGTCACAGTGACACCCCACTGACAGACAATCACATTGACACCCCATTGACATGCAGTCACAATGACACTCCACTGACATACAGACCCATTGACACCCTATGGATGGACAGTCAGATTGACACCCCAATGACATACAGTCACAGTGACACCCCACTGACAGACATTCACATTGACTCCCCATTGACATACAGTCACAATGTCTCTCCACTGACATACAGTCACAGTGACACTCCACTGACAGACTGTCACAGTGACACCCCATTGACATGCAGTCATAATGACACTCCACTGACATACAGTCACATTGACACCACACTGAAATACAGTCACCGTGACACCCCACTGCTACAGTCACTGTGACACCCCACTGACAGACAGTCACATAGACACCCCATTGACATACAGTCACAGTGACACCCCACTGATACAGTCACAGTGACACTCCACTGACGTAAAGTCACAGTGACACCCCACTGACAGACTGACACAGTGACACACCATTGACATGCAGTCACAATGACACTCCACTGACATACAGTCCTATTGTCACCCTATAGATGGACAGCCAGATTGACACCCCACTGACAGACATTCACAGAGACAACCCATTGACAGTCACAGTGACACCCCACTTATACAGTCACAATGACACTCCACTGACAGACACTCACAGTGACACCAGATTGACATACAATCACAGTGACACCCCATTGATACAGTCACAGTGACTCCCATGACATACAGCCACAGTGACAGACCACTGATGAAGTCACAGTGACACCCCGTTGATAGACAGTCACAGTGAAACCCCACTGACATACAGTCACAATGATACCCCACTGATACAGTCACAGTGATACCCCACTGACAGACAGTCACAGTGACACCCCACTGACAGACAATCACATTGACACCCCATTGACATACAGTCACAGTGACACCCCACTGATACAGTCACAGTGACACTCTACTGACATACAGTCACAGTGACACCCCATTGACAGACTGACACAGTGACACCCCATTGATACAGTCACAGTGACACTCCACTGACATACAGTCACAGAGACACCCCACTGACAGCAGTCACATTGACACCCATTGATACAGTTACAGTGACACTCCACTGACATACAGTCACAGTGACACCCCACTGACAGACATTCACAGTGACAATGACACCCCAGTTATACAGTCACAATGACACTCCACCGACAGACACTCACAGTGACACCAGATTGACATACAATCACAGTGACACCCCACTGATACAGTCACAGTGACACCTCATTGATAGACAGTCACCGTGACACACATCACACACAGTCACAGTGACACTCCACTAATACAGCCACAGTAACACCCCACTGACATACAGTCACAGTGACTCCCATGACATACAGCCACAGTGACAGACCACTGATGAAGTCACAGTGACACCCCATTGATAGACAGTCACAGTGAAACCCCACTGACATACAGTCACAGTTACACCCCCCTGATAGAGTCACAGAGACCCCACATAGAGACAGTCACAGTGACACCCCACTGACATACAGTCACAATGATACCCCACTGATACAGTCACAGTGATACCCCACTAACAGACAGTCACAGTGACACCCCACTGACAGACAATCACATTGACACCCCATTGACATACAGTCACAGTGACACCCCACTGATACAGTCACAGTGACACTCCACTGACATAAAGTCACAGTGACACCCCACTGACAGACTGACACAGTGATACCCCATTGACATGCAGTCACAATGACACTCCACTGACATACAGTCCCATTGTCACCTTATGGATGGACAGCCAGATTGACACACCACTGACATAAAGTCACACTGACACTCCATTGATACAGTCACAGTGACACTCCACACTGACATACAGTCACAGTGACACCCACTGACTGTCAGTCACAGTAAATCCCCATTGACCGACAGTCACAGGGACACCCCACTGACATACAGTCACAGTGACACCCCACTGATACAGTCACAGTCACACTCCACTGACATACAGTCACATTGACACCACATTGATAGAGTGTCACTGTGACACGCCATTGATATGCAGTCACAATGACACTCCACTGACATACAGTCGCATTGACACCCTATGGATGGACAGTCAGATTGACACCCCATTGACAGACAGTCACAGTGACACCCCACTGACAGACATTCACATTGACTCCCCATTGACATACAGTCACAGTTACTCTCCACTGACATACAGTCACAGTGACACCACACTGACAGACAGTCACAGTGACACCCCATTGACATACAGTCACAGCCGCACCCCATTGATACAGTCACAGTGACACTACACTGACACACAGTCACAGTGACACCCCATTCATACAGACACAGTGACACTCCACTGACATACAGTCACATTGACACCCAATTGATAGACAGTCACTGTGACACCCCACTGATACAGTCACCGTGACACCCCACTGATACAGTCAAAGTGAGACTCCACTGACATACTGTCACATTGACACCCCATTGATAGATAGTCACATTGACACCCCACTGATAGACAGACACAGTGACACCCCACTGAAAAACAATCACATTGATACCCCATTGACATACAGTCACAGTGACACTCCACTGACAGACTGTCACAGTGACACCCCATTGACATGCAGTCATAATGACACTCCACTGACATACAGTCACATTGACAACACACTGAAATACAGTCACCGTGACACCCCACTGATACAGTCACAGTGACACCCCACTGATACAGTCAAAGTGACACTCCACTGACATACAGTCACATTGACACCCCATTGATAGTCAGTCACAGTGACAACCCACTGACATACAGTCAGAATGATACCCCACTGACACAGTCACAGTGACACCCCACTGACATGCAGTCACAATTACACCCCACTGACAGAGTCACAGAAAGACCCCACATAGAGACAGTCACAGTGACACCCCACTGACATACAGTCACAATGATACCCCACTGATACAGTCACAGTGATACCCCACTGACAGACAGTCACAGAGACACCCCACTGACAGACAATCACATTGATACCCCATTGACATACAGTCACAGTGACACCCCACTGATACAGTCACCGTGACACTCCACTGACATAAAGTCACAGTGACACCCCACTGACAGACTGAGACAGTGATACCCCATTGACATGCAGTCACAATGACACTCCACTGACATACAGTCCCATTGTCACCCTATGGATGGACAGCCAGATTGACACACCACTGACATAAAGTCACACTGACACTCCATTGATACAGTCACAGTGAAACACCTCTGACATACAGTCACAGTGACACCCACTGACAGTCAGTCACAGCGACACCCCATTGATACAGTCACAGTGACACTCCAATGACATACAGTCACAGAGACACCCCACTGACAGCAGTCACATTGACACCCATTGATACAATTACAGTGACACTCCACTGACATACAGTCACATTGATACCCTATTGATGCACAGTCACAGTGACACCCCTCTGACATAAAGTCACAGTGACACTCCACTGACATACAGTCACAGTGACACCCCACAGACAGTCACAGTGACACCCCATTGACATACAGTCACAGTGACACCCCATTGATACAGTCACAGTAACACTCCACCGACATACAGTCACAGTGACACACCATTGATACAGTTACAATGACACTCCACTGACATAAAGTCACAGTGACACCCCACTGACAGACATTCACATTGACTCCCCATTGACATTCAGTCACAGTGACACTCCACTGACATACAGTCACAGTGACACACCATTGACATAAAGTCACAGTGACACCCCATTGATACAGTCACAGTGACAACCCACTGACATACAGTCAGAATGATACCCCACTGACACAGTCACAGTGACACCCCACTGACATTCAGTCACAGTTACACCCCACTGATAGAGTCACAGAGACCCCACATAGAGACAGTCACAGTGACACCCCACTGACATACAGTCACAATGATACCCCACTGATACAGTCACAGTGATACCCCACTGACAGACAGTCACAGTGACACCCCACTGACAGACAATCACATTGACACCCCATTGACATACAGTCACAGTGACACCCCACTGATACAGTCACAGTGACACTCCACTGACATAAAGTCACAGTGACACCCCACTGACAGACTGACACAGTGATACCCCATTGACATGCAGTCACAATGACACTCCACTGACATACAGTCCCATTGTCACCCTATGGATGGACAGCCAGATTGACACACCACTGACATAAAGTCACACTGACACTCCATTGATACAGTCACAGTGACACTCCTCTGACATACAGTCACAGTGACACCCCATTGACATAGAGTCACAGCGACACCCCATTGATACAGTCACAGTGACACTCCACTGACATACAGTCACAGAGACACCCCACTGACAGCAGTCACATTAACACCCATTGATACAGTTACAGTGACACTCCACTGACATACAGTCACAGTGACACCCCACTGACAGACATTCACAGTGACAACCCATTGACAGTCACAGTGACACCCCACTTATACAGTCACAATGACACTCCACCGACAGACACTCACAGTGACACCAGATTGACATACAATCACAGGGACACCACAATGATACAGTCACAGTGACACATCATTGATAGACAGTCACAGTGACACACATAACATACAGTCATAGTGACACTCCACTAATACAGCCACAGTAACACCCCACTGACATACAGTCACAGTGACTCCCATGACATACAGCCACAGTGACAGACCACTGATGAAGTCACAGTGACACCCCGTTGATAGACAGTCACAGTGAAACCCCACTGACATACAGTCACAATGATACCCTACTGATACAGTCACAGTGATACCCCACTGACAGACAGTCACAGTGACACCCCACTGACAGACAATCACATTGACACCCCATTGACATACAGTCACAGTGACACCCCACTGACAGACAGTCACATAGACACCCCATTGACATACAGTCACAGTGACACCCCACTGACATAAAGTCACACTGACATTGCATTGATACAGTCACAGTGACACTCCTCTGACATACAGTCACAGTGACACCCACTGACAGTCAGTCACAGTGAGACTCCACTGACATACAGTCACATTGACACCCCATTGATAGAGTGTCACTCTGACACCCCAGTGTCATACAGTCACAGTGACACCCATTGATACAGTTATAGCGACACTCCACTGACATACAGTCAAAGTGACACACCACTGACAGACATTCACATTGACTCCCCATTGATATACAGTCACAGTGACACCCCACTGACAGACAATCACATTGACACCCCATTGACATGCAGTCACAATGACACTCCACTGACATACAGACCCATTGACACCCTATGGATGGACAGTCAGATTGACACCCCAATGACATACAGTCACAGTGACACCCCACTGACAGACATTCACATTGACTCCCCATTGACATACAGTCACAATGTCTCTCCACTGACATACAGTCACAGTGACACTCCACTGACAGACTGTCACAGTGACACCCCATTGACATGCAGTCATAATGACACTCCACTGACATACAGTCACATTGACACCACACTGAAATACAGTCACCGTGACACCCCACTGCTACAGTCACTGTGACACCCCACTGACAGACAGTCACATAGACACCCCATTGACATACAGTCACAGTGACACCCCACTGATACAGTCACAGTGACACTCCACTGACGTAAAGTCACAGTGACACCCCACTGACAGACTGACACAGTGACACACCATTGACATGCAGTCACAATGACACTCCACTGACATACAGTCCTATTGTCACCCTATAGATGGACAGCCAGATTGACACCCCACTGACAGACATTCACAGAGACAACCCATTGACAGTCACAGTGACACCCCACTTATACAGTCACAATGACACTCCACTGACAGACACTCACAGTGACACCAGATTGACATACAATCACAGTGACACCCCATTGATACAGTCACAGTGACTCCCATGACATACAGCCACAGTGACAGACCACTGATGAAGTCACAGTGACACCCCGTTGATAGACAGTCACAGTGAAACCCCACTGACATACAGTCACAATGATACCCCACTGATACAGTCACAGTGATACCCCACTGACAGACAGTCACAGTGACACCCCACTGACAGACAATCACATTGACACCCCATTGACATACAGTCACAGTGACACACCACTGATACAGTCACAGTGACACTCTACTGACATACAGTCACAGTGACACCCCATTGACAGACTGACACAGTGACACCCCATTGATACAGTCACAGTGACACTCCACTGACATACAGTCACAGAGACACCCCACTGACAGCAGTCACATTGACACCCATTGATACAGTTACAGTGACACTCCACTGACATACAGTCACAGTGACACCCCACTGACAGACATTCACAGTGACAATGACACCCCAGTTATACAGTCACAATGACACTCCACCGACAGACACTCACAGTGACACCAGATTGACATACAATCACAGTGACACCCCACTGATACAGTCACAGTGACACCTCATTGATAGACAGTCACCGTGACACACATCACACACAGTCACAGTGACACTCCACTAATACAGCCACAGTAACACCCCACTGACATACAGTCACAGTGACTCCCATGACATACAGCCACAGTGACAGACCACTGATGAAGTCACAGTGACACCCCATTGATAGACAGTCACAGTGAAACCCCACTGACATACAGTCACAGTTACACCCCCCTGATAGAGTCACAGAGACCCCACATAGAGACAGTCACAGTGACACCCCACTGACATACAGTCACAATGATACCCCACTGATACAGTCACAGTGATACCCCACTAACAGACAGTCACAGTGACACCCCACTGACAGACAATCACATTGACACCCCATTGACATACAGTCACAGTGACACCCCACTGATACAGTCACAGTGACACTCCACTGACATAAAGTCACAGTGACACCCCACTGACAGACTGACACAGTGATACCCCATTGACATGCAGTCACAATGACACTCCACTGACATACAGTCCCATTGTCACCTTATGGATGGACAGCCAGATTGACACACCACTGACATAAAGTCACACTGACACTCCATTGATACAGTCACAGTGACACTCCACACTGACATACAGTCACAGTGACACCCACTGACTGTCAGTCACAGTAAATCCCCATTGACCGACAGTCACAGGGACACCCCACTGACATACAGTCACAGTGACACCCCACTGATACAGTCACAGTCACACTCCACTGACATACAGTCACATTGACACCACATTGATAGAGTGTCACTGTGACACGCCATTGATATGCAGTCACAATGACACTCCACTGACATACAGTCGCATTGACACCCTATGGATGGACAGTCAGATTGACACCCCATTGACAGACAGTCACAGTGACACCCCACTGACAGACATTCACATTGACTCCCCATTGACATACAGTCACAGTTACTCTCCACTGACATACAGTCACAGTGACACCACACTGACAGACAGTCACAGTGACACCCCATTGACATACAGTCACAGCCGCACCCCATTGATACAGTCACAGTGACACTACACTGACACACAGTCACAGTGACACCCCATTCATACAGACACAGTGACACTCCACTGACATACAGTCACATTGACACCCAATTGATAGACAGTCACTGTGACACCCCACTGTGACACAGTCACAGTGACACCACACTGACATACAGTCACCGTGACACCCCACTGATACAGTCACCGTGACACCCCACTGATACAGTCAAAGTGAGACTCCACTGACATACTGTCACATTGACACCCCATTGATAGATAGTCACATTGACACCCCACTGATAGACAGACACAGTGACACCCCACTGAAAAACAATCACATTGATACCCCATTGACATACAGTCACAGTGACACTCCACTGACAGACTGTCACAGTGACACCCCATTGACATGCAGTCATAATGACACTCCACTGACATACAGTCACATTGACAACACACTGAAATACAGTCACCGTGACACCCCACTGATACAGTCACAGTGACACCCCACTGATACAGTCAAAGTGACACTCCACTGACATACAGTCACATTGACACCCCATTGATAGTCAGTCACAGTGACAACCCACTGACATACAGTCAGAATGATACCCCACTGACACAGTCACAGTGACACCCCACTGACATGCAGTCACAATTACACCCCACTGACAGAGTCACAGAAAGACCCCACATAGAGACAGTCACAGTGACACCCCACTGACATACAGTCACAATGATACCCCACTGATACAGTCACAGTGATACCCCACTGACAGACAGTCACAGAGACACCCCACTGACAGACAATCACATTGATACCCCATTGACATACAGTCACAGTGACACCCCACTGATACAGTCACCGTGACACTCCACTGACATAAAGTCACAGTGACACCCCACTGACAGACTGAGACAGTGATACCCCATTGACATGCAGTCACAATGACACTCCACTGACATACAGTCCCATTGTCACCCTATGGATGGACAGCCAGATTGACACACCACTGACATAAAGTCACACTGACACTCCATTGATACAGTCACAGTGAAACACCTCTGACATACAGTCACAGTGACACCCACTGACAGTCAGTCACAGCGACACCCCATTGATACAGTCACAGTGACACTCCAATGACATACAGTCACAGAGACACCCCACTGACAGCAGTCACATTGACACCCATTGATACAATTACAGTGACACTCCACTGACATACAGTCACATTGATACCCTATTGATGCACAGTCACAGTGACACCCCTCTGACATAAAGTCACAGTGACACTCCACTGACATACAGTCACAGTGACACCCCACAGACAGTCACAGTGACACCCCATTGACATACAGTCACAGTGACACCCCATTGATACAGTCACAGTAACACTCCACCGACATACAGTCACAGTGACACACCATTGATACAGTTACAATGACACTCCACTGACATAAAGTCACAGTGACACCCCACTGACAGACATTCACATTGACTCCCCATTGACATTCAGTCACAGTGACACTCCACTGACATACAGTCACAGTGACACACCATTGACATAAAGTCACAGTGACACCCCATTGATACAGTCACAGTGACACCCCACTGACAGCCATCACATTGACACCCATTGATACAGTTACAGTGACACTCCACTGACATACAGTCCCATTGATATCCTATGGATGTACAGTCAGATTGACACCCCACTGACATAAAGTCACACTGACATTGCATTGATACAGTCACAGTGACACTCCTCTGACATACAGTCACAGTGACACCCACTGACAGTCAGTCACAGTGAGACTCCACTGACATACAGTCACATTGACACCCCATTGATAGAGTGTCACTCTGACACCCCAGTGTCATACAGTCACAGTGACACCCATTGATACAGTTATAGTGACACTCCACTGACATACAGTCAAAGTGACACACCACTGACAGACATTCACATTGACTCCCCATTGATATACAGTCACAGTGACACCCCACTGACAGACAATCACATTGACACCCCATTGACATGCAGTCACAATGACACTCCACTGACATACAGACCCATTGACACCCTATGGATGGACAGTCAGATTGACACCCCAATGACATACAGTCACAGTGACACCCCACTGACAGACATTCACATTGACTCCCCATTGACATACAGTCACAATGTCTCTCCACTGACATACAGTCACAGTGACACTCCACTGACAGACTGTCACAGTGACACCCCATTGACATGTAGTCATAATGACACTCCACTGACATACAGTCACATTGACACCACACTGAAATACAGTCACCGTGACACCCCACTGATACAGTCACAGTGACACCCCACTGATACAGCCAAAGTGACACTCCACTGACATACAGTCACATTGACACCCCATTGATAGTCAGTCACAGTGACAACCCACTGACATACAGTCAGAATGATACCCCACTGACACAGTCACAGTGACACCCCACTGACATTCAGTCACAGTTACACCCCACTGATAGAGTCACAGAGACCCCACATAGAGACAGTCACAGTGACACCCCACTGACATACAGTCACAATGATACCCCACTGATACAGTCACAGTGATACCCCACTGACAGACAGTCACAGTGACACCCCACTGACAGACAATCACATTGACACCCCATTGACATACAGTCACAGTGACACCCCACTGATACAGTCACAGTGACACTCCACTGACATAAAGTCACAGTGACACCCCACTGACAGACTGACACAGTGATACCCCATTGACATGCAGTCACAATGACACTCCACTGACATACAGTCCCATTGTCACCCTATGGATGGACAGCCAGATTGACACACCACTGACATAAAGTCACACTGACACTCCATTGATACAGTCACAGTGACACTCCTCTGACATACAGTCACAGTGACACCCCATTGACATAGAGTCACAGCGACACCCCATTGATACAGTCACAGTGACACTCCACTGACATACAGTCACAGAGACACCCCACTGACAGCAGTCACATTAACACCCATTGATACAGTTACAGTGACACTCCACTGACATACAGTCACAGTGACACCCCACTGACAGACATTCACAGTGACAACCCATTGACAGTCACAGTGACACCCCACTTATACAGTCACAATGACACTCCACCGACAGACACTCACAGTGACACCAGATTGACATACAATCACAGGGACACCACAATGATACAGTCACAGTGACACATCATTGATAGACAGTCACAGTGACACACATAACATACAGTCATAGTGACACTCCACTAATACAGCCACAGTAACACCCCACTGACATACAGTCACAGTGACTCCCATGACATACAGCCACAGTGACAGACCACTGATGAAGTCACAGTGACACCCCGTTGATAGACAGTCACAGTGAAACCCCACTGACATACAGTCACAATGATACCCTACTGATACAGTCACAGTGATACCCCACTGACAGACAGTCACAGTGACACCCCACTGACAGACAATCACATTGACACCCCATTGACATACAGTCACAGTGACACCCCACTGACAGACAGTCACATAGACACCCCATTGACATACAGTCACAGTGACACCCCACTGACATAAAGTCACACTGACATTGCATTGATACAGTCACAGTGACACTCCTCTGACATACAGTCACAGTGACACCCACTGACAGTCAGTCACAGTGAGACTCCACTGACATACAGTCACATTGACACCCCATTGATAGAGTGTCACTCTGACACCCCAGTGTCATACAGTCACAGTGACACCCATTGATACAGTTATAGCGACACTCCACTGACATACAGTCAAAGTGACACACCACTGACAGACATTCACATTGACTCCCCATTGATATACAGTCACAGTGACACCCCACTGACAGACAATCACATTGACACCCCATTGACATGCAGTCACAATGACACTCCACTGACATACAGACCCATTGACACCCTATGGATGGACAGTCAGATTGACACCCCAATGACATACAGTCACAGTGACACCCCACTGACAGACATTCACATTGACTCCCCATTGACATACAGTCACAATGTCTCTCCACTGACATACAGTCACAGTGACACTCCACTGACAGACTGTCACAGTGACACCCCATTGACATGCAGTCATAATGACACTCCACTGACATACAGTCACATTGACACCACACTGAAATACAGTCACCGTGACACCCCACTGCTACAGTCACTGTGACACCCCACTGACAGACAGTCACATAGACACCCCATTGACATACAGTCACAGTGACACCCCACTGATACAGTCACAGTGACACTCCACTGACGTAAAGTCACAGTGACACCCCACTGACAGACTGACACAGTGACACACCATTGACATGCAGTCACAATGACACTCCACTGACATACAGTCCTATTGTCACCCTATAGATGGACAGCCAGATTGACACCCCACTGACAGACATTCACAGAGACAACCCATTGACAGTCACAGTGACACCCCACTTATACAGTCACAATGACACTCCACTGACAGACACTCACAGTGACACCAGATTGACATACAATCACAGTGACACCCCATTGATACAGTCACAGTGACTCCCATGACATACAGCCACAGTGACAGACCACTGATGAAGTCACAGTGACACCCCGTTGATAGACAGTCACAGTGAAACCCCACTGACATACAGTCACAATGATACCCCACTGATACAGTCACAGTGATACCCCACTGACAGACAGTCACAGTGACACCCCACTGACAGACAATCACATTGACACCCCATTGACATACAGTCACAGTGACACCCCACTGACAGACAGTCACATAGACACCCCATTGACATACAGTCACAGTGACACCCCACTGACATAAAGTCACACTGACATTGCATTGATACAGTCACAGTGACACTCCTCTGACATACAGTCACAGTGACACCCACTGACAGTCAGTCACAGTGAGACTCCACTGACATACAGTCACATTGACACCCCATTGATAGAGTGTCACTCTGACACCCCAGTGTCATACAGTCACAGTGACACCCATTGATACAGTTATAGTGACACTCCACTGACATACAGTCAAAGTGACACACCACTGACAGACATTCACATTGACTCCCCATTGATATACAGTCACAGTGACACCCCACTGACAGACAATCACATTGACACCCCATTGACATGCAGTCACAATGACACTCCACTGACATACAGACCCATTGACACCCTATGGATGGACAGTCAGATTGACACCCCAATGACATACAGTCACAGTGACACCCCACTGACAGACATTCACATTGACTCCCCATTGACATACAGTCACAATGTCTCTCCACTGACATACAGTCACAGTGACACTCCACTGACAGACTGTCACAGTGACACCCCATTGACATGTAGTCATAATGACACTCCACTGACATACAGTCACATTGACACCACACTGAAATACAGTCACCGTGACACCCCACTGATACAGTCACAGTGACACCCCACTGATACAGCCAAAGTGACACTCCACTGACATACAGTCACATTGACACCCCATTGATAGTCAGTCACAGTGACAACCCACTGACATACAGTCAGAATGATACCCCACTGACACAGTCACAGTGACACCCCACTGACATTCAGTCACAGTTACACCCCACTGATAGAGTCACAGAGACCCCACATAGAGACAGTCACAGTGACACCCCACTGACATACAGTCACAGTGATACCCCACTGACAGACAGTCACAGTGACACCCCACTGACAGACAATCACATTGACACCCCATTGACATACAGTCACAGTGACACCCCACTGACAGACAGTCACATAGACACCCCATTGACATACAGTCACAGTGACACCCCACTGACATAAAGTCACACTGACATTGCATTGATACAGTCACAGTGACACTCCTCTGACATACAGTCACAGTGACACCCACTGACAGTCAGTCACAGTGAGACTCCACTGACATACAGTCACATTGACACCCCATTGATAGAGTGTCACTCTGACACCCCAGTGTCATACAGTCACAGTGACACCCATTGATACAGTTATAGTGACACTCCACTGACATACAGTCAAAGTGACACACCACTGACAGACATTCACATTGACTCCCCATTGATATTCAGTCACAGTGACACCCCACTGACAGACAATCACATTGACACCCCATTGACATGCAGTCACAATGACACTCCACTGACATACAGACCCATTGACACCCTATGGATGGACAGTCAGATTGACACCCCACTGACAGACATTCACATTGACTCCCCATTGACATACAGTCACAATGTCTCTCCACTGACATACAGTCACAGTGACACTCCACTGACAGACTGTCACAGTGACACCCCATTGACATGCAGTCATAATGACACTCCACTGACATACAGTCACATTGACACCACACTGAAATACAGTCACCGTGACAACCCACTGATACAGTCACAGTGACACCCCACTGATACAGCCAAAGTGACACTCCACTGACATACAGTCACATTGACACCAGATTGACATACAATCACAGGGACACCACAATGATACAGTCACAGTGACACATCATTGATAGACAGTCACAGTGACACACATCACATACAGTCATAGTGACACTCCTCTAATACAGCCACAGTAACACCCCACTGACATACAGTCACAGTGACTCCCATGACATACAGCCACAGTGACAGACCACTGATGAAGTCACAGTGACACCCCATTGATAGACTGTCACAGTGAAACCCCACTGACATACAGTCACAATGATACCCCACTGATACAGTCACAGTAATACCACACTGACAGTCACAGTGACACCCCACTGACAGACAGTCACATAGACACCCCATTGACATGCAGTCACAATGACACTCCACTGACATACAGTCCTATTGTCACCCTATAGATGGACAGCCAGATTGACACCCCACTGACAGACATTCACAGAGACAACCCATTGACAGTCACAGTGACACCCCACTTATACAGTCACAATGACACTCCACTGACAGACACTCACAGTGACACCAGATTGACATACAATCACAGTGACACCCCATTGATACAGTCACAGTGACTCCCATGACATACAGCCACAGTGACAGACCACTGATGAAGTCACAGTGACACCCCGTTGATAGACAGTCACAGTGAAACCCCACTGACATACAGTCACAATGATACCCCACTGATACAGTCACAGTGATACCCCACTGACAGACAGTCACAGTGACACCCCACTGACAGACAATCACATTGACACCCCATTGACATACAGTCACAGTGACACCCCACTGACAGACAGTCACATAGACACCCCATTGACATACAGTCACAGTGACACCCCACTGACATAAAGTCACACTGACATTGCATTGATACAGTCACAGTGACACTCCTCTGACATACAGTCACAGTGACACCCACTGACAGTCAGTCACAGTGAGACTCCACTGACATACAGTCACATTGACACCCCATTGATAGAGTGTCACTCTGACACCCCAGTGTCATACAGTCACAGTGACACCCATTGATACAGTTATAGTGACACTCCACTGACATACAGTCAAAGTGACACACCACTGACAGACATTCACATTGACTCCCCATTGATATACAGTCACAGTGACACCCCACTGACAGACAATCACATTGACACCCCATTGACATGCAGTCACAATGACACTCCACTGACATACAGACCCATTGACACCCTATGGATGGACAGTCAGATTGACACCCCAATGACATACAGTCACAGTGACACCCCACTGACAGACATTCACATTGACTCCCCATTGACATACAGTCACAATGTCTCTCCACTGACATACAGTCACAGTGACACTCCACTGACAGACTGTCACAGTGACACCCCATTGACATGTAGTCATAATGACACTCCACTGACATACAGTCACATTGACACCACACTGAAATACAGTCACCGTGACACCCCACTGATACAGTCACAGTGACACCCCACTGATACAGCCAAAGTGACACTCCACTGACATACAGTCACATTGACACCCCATTGATAGTCAGTCACAGTGACAACCCACTGACATACAGTCAGAATGATACCCCACTGACACAGTCACAGTGACACCCCACTGACATTCAGTCACAGTTACACCCCACTGATAGAGTCACAGAGACCCCACATAGAGACAGTCACAGTGACACCCCACTGACATACAGTCACAGTGATACCCCACTGACAGACAGTCACAGTGACACCCCACTGACAGACAATCACATTGACACCCCATTGACATACAGTCACAGTGACACCCCACTGACAGACAGTCACATAGACACCCCATTGACATACAGTCACAGTGACACCCCACTGACATAAAGTCACACTGACATTGCATTGATACAGTCACAGTGACACTCCTCTGACATACAGTCACAGTGACACCCACTGACAGTCAGTCACAGTGAGACTCCACTGACATACAGTCACATTGACACCCCATTGATAGAGTGTCACTCTGACACCCCAGTGTCATACAGTCACAGTGACACCCATTGATACAGTTATAGTGACACTCCACTGACATACAGTCAAAGTGACACACCACTGACAGACATTCACATTGACTCCCCATTGATATTCAGTCACAGTGACACCCCACTGACAGACAATCACATTGACACCCCATTGACATGCAGTCACAATGACACTCCACTGACATACAGACCCATTGACACCCTATGGATGGACAGTCAGATTGACACCCCACTGACAGACATTCACATTGACTCCCCATTGACATACAGTCACAATGTCTCTCCACTGACATACAGTCACAGTGACACTCCACTGACAGACTGTCACAGTGACACCCCATTGACATGCAGTCATAATGACACTCCACTGACATACAGTCACATTGACACCACACTGAAATACAGTCACCGTGACAACCCACTGATACAGTCACAGTGACACCCCACTGATACAGCCAAAGTGACACTCCACTGACATACAGTCACATTGACACCAGATTGACATACAATCACAGGGACACCACAATGATACAGTCACAGTGACACATCATTGATAGACAGTCACAGTGACACACATCACATACAGTCATAGTGACACTCCTCTAATACAGCCACAGTAACACCCCACTGACATACAGTCACAGTGACTCCCATGACATACAGCCACAGTGACAGACCACTGATGAAGTCACAGTGACACCCCATTGATAGACTGTCACAGTGAAACCCCACTGACATACAGTCACAATGATACCCCACTGATACAGTCACAGTAATACCCCACTGACAGTCACAGTGACACCCCACTGACAGACAGTCACATAGACACCCCATTGACATGCAGTCACAATGACACTCCACTGACATACAGTCCTATTGTCACCCTATAGATGGACAGCCAGATTGACACCCCACTGACAGACATTCACAGAGACAACCCATTGACAGTCACAGTGACACCCCACTTATACAGTCACAATGACACTCCACTGACAGACACTCACAGTGACACCAGATTGACATACAATCACAGTGACACCCCATTGATACAGTCACAGTGACTCCCATGACATACAGCCACAGTGACAGACCACTGATGAAGTCACAGTGACACCCCGTTGATAGACAGTCACAGTGAAACCCCACTGACATACAGTCACAATGATACCCCACTGATACAGTCACAGTGATACCCCACTGACAGACAGTCACAGTGACACCCCACTGACAGACAATCACATTGACACCCCATTGACATACAGTCACAGTGACACCCCACTGACAGACAGTCACATAGACACCCCATTGACATACAGTCACAGTGACACCCCACTGACATAAAGTCACACTGACATTGCATTGATACAGTCACAGTGACACTCCTCTGACATACAGTCACAGTGACACCCACTGACAGTCAGTCACAGTGAGACTCCACTGACATACAGTCACATTGACACCCCATTGATAGAGTGTCACTCTGACACCCCAGTGTCATACAGTCACAGTGACACCCATTGATACAGTTATAGTGACACTCCACTGACATACAGTCAAAGTGACACACCACTGACAGACATTCACATTGACTCCCCATTGATATACAGTCACAGTGACACCCCACTGACAGACAATCACATTGACACCCCATTGACATGCAGTCACAATGACACTCCACTGACATACAGACCCATTGACACCCTATGGATGGACAGTCAGATTGACACCCCAATGACATACAGTCACAGTGACACCCCACTGACAGACATTCACATTGACTCCCCATTGACATACAGTCACAATGTCTCTCCACTGACATACAGTCACAGTGACACTCCACTGACAGACTGTCACAGTGACACCCCATTGACATGTAGTCATAATGACACTCCACTGACATACAGTCACATTGACACCACACTGAAATACAGTCACCGTGACACCCCACTGATACAGTCACAGTGACACCCCACTGATACAGCCAAAGTGACACTCCACTGACATACAGTCACATTGACACCCCATTGATAGTCAGTCACAGTGACAACCCACTGACATACAGTCAGAATGATACCCCACTGACACAGTCACAGTGACACCCCACTGACATTCAGTCACAGTTACACCCCACTGATAGAGTCACAGAGACCCCACATAGAGACAGTCACAGTGACACCCCACTGACATACAGTCACAGTGATACCCCACTGACAGACAGTCACAGTGACACCCCACTGACAGACAATCACATTGACACCCCATTGACATACAGTCACAGTGACACCCCACTGACAGACAGTCACATAGACACCCCATTGACATACAGTCACAGTGACACCCCACTGACATAAAGTCACACTGACATTGCATTGATACAGTCACAGTGACACTCCTCTGACATACAGTCACAGTGACACCCACTGACAGTCAGTCACAGTGAGACTCCACTGACATACAGTCACATTGACACCCCATTGATAGAGTGTCACTCTGACACCCCAGTGTCATACAGTCACAGTGACACCCATTGATACAGTTATAGTGACACTCCACTGACATACAGTCAAAGTGACACACCACTGACAGACATTCACATTGACTCCCCATTGATATACAGTCACAGTGACACCCCACTGACAGACAATCACATTGACACCCCATTGACATGCAGTCACAATGACACTCCACTGACATACAGACCCATTGACACCCTATGGATGGACAGTCAGATTGACACCCCACTGACAGACATTCACATTGACTCCCCATTGACATACAGTCACAATGTCTCTCCACTGACATACAGTCACAGTGACACTCCACTGACAGACTGTCACAGTGACACCCCATTGACATGCAGTCATAATGACACTCCACTGACATACAGTCACATTGACACCACACTGAAATACAGTCACCGTGACAACCCACTGATACAGTCACAGTGACACCCCACTGATACAGCCAAAGTGACACTCCACTGACATACAGTCACATTGACACCAGATTGACATACAATCACAGGGACACCACAATGATACAGTCACAGTGACACATCATTGATAGACAGTCACAGTGACACACATCACATACAGTCATAGTGACACTCCTCTAATACAGCCACAGTAACACCCCACTGACATACAGTCACAGTGACTCCCATGACATACAGCCACAGTGACAGACCACTGATGAAGTCACAGTGACACCCCATTGATAGACAGTCACAGTGAAACCCCACTGACATACAGTCACAATGATACCCCACTGATACAGTCACAGTAATACCCCACTGACAGTCACAGTGACACCCCACTGACAGACAGTCACATAGACACCCCATTGACATGCAGTCACAATGACACTCCACTGACATACAGTCCTATTGTCACCCTATGGATGGACAGCCAGATTGACACCCCACTGACAGACATTCACAGAGACAACCCATTGACAGTCACAGTGACACCCCACTTATACAGTCACAATGACACTCCACTGACAGACACTCACAGTGACACCAGATTGACATACAATCACAGTGACACCCCATTGATACAGTCACAGTGACACCCATGACATACAGTCACAGTGACACTCCACTAATACAGCCACAGTAACACCCCACTGACATACAGTCACAGTGACTCCCATGACATACAGCCACAGTGACAGACCACTGATGAAGTCACAGTGACACCCCGTTGATAGACAGTCACAGTGAAACCCCACTGACATACAGTCACAATGATACCCCACTGATACAGTCACAGTGATACCCCACTGACAGTCACAGTGACACCCCACTGACAGACAATCACATTGACACCCCATTGACATACAGTCACAGTGACACCCCACTGACAGACAGTCACATAGACACCCCATTGACATACAGTCACAGTGACACCCCACTGATACAGTCACAGTGACACTCCACTGACATAAAGTCACAGTGACACCTCACTGACAGACTGACACAGTGACACACCATTGACATGCAGTCACAATGACACTCCACTGACATACAGTCCTATTGTCACCCTATGGATGGACAGCCAGATTGACACCCCACTGACATAAAGTCACACTGACACTCCATTGATACAGTCACAGTGACACTCCACTGACATACAGTCACATTGATACCCTATTGATGGACAGTCACAGTGACACCCCTCTGACATAAAGTCACAGTGAGACTCCACTGACATACAGTCACAGTGACACCCCACAGACAGTCAGTCACAGTGACACCCCATTGATACAGTCACAGTGACACTCCACTGAAATAAATTCACAGTGACACCCCATTGATACAGTTACAGTGACACTCCATTGACATAAAGTCACAGTGACAGCCCACTGACAGACAATCACATTGACACCCCATTGACATGCAGTCACAATGACACTCCACTGACATACAGACCCATTGACACCCTATGGATGGACAGTCAGATTGACACCCCACTGACAGACATTCACATTGACTCCCCATTGACATACAGTCACAATGTCTCTCCACTGACATACAGTCACAGTGACACTCCACTGACAGACTGTCACAGTGACACCCCATTGACATGCAGTCATAATGACACTCCACTGACATACAGTCACATTGACACCACACTGAAATACAGTCACCGTGACAACCCACTGATACAGTCACAGTGACACCCCACTGATACAGCCAAAGTGACACTCCACTGACATACAGTCACATTGACACCCCATTGATAGTCAGTCACAGTGACAACCCACTGACATACAGTCAGAATGATACCCCACTGACACAGTCACAGTGACACCCCACTGACATTCAGTCACAGTTACACCCCACTGATAGAGTCACAGAGACCCCACATAGAGACAGTCACAGTGATACCCCACTGACATACAGTCACAATGATACCCCACTGATACAGTCACAGTGATACCCCACTGACAGACAGTCACAGTGACACCCCACTGACAGACAATCACATTGACACCCCATTGACATACAGTCACAGTGACACCCCACTGATACAGTCACAGTGACACTCCACTGACATAAAGTCACAGTGACACCCCACTGACAGACTGACACAGTGATACCCCATTGACATGCAGTCACAATGACACTCCACTGACATACAGTCCCATTGTCACCCTATGGATGGACAGCCAGATTGACACACCACTGACATAAAGTCACACTGACACTCCATTGATACAGTCACAGTGACACTCCTCTGACATACAGTCACAGTGACACCCCATTGACATAGAGTCACAGCGACACCCCATTGATACAGTCACAGTGACACTCCACTGACATACAGTCACAGAGACACCCCACTGACAGCAGTCACATTAACACCCATTGATACAGTTACAGTGACACTCCACTGACATACAGTCACAGTGACACCCCACTGACAGACATTCACAGTGACACCACACTTATACAGTCACAATGACACTCCACCGACAGACACTCACAGTGACACCAGATTGACATACAATCACAGGGACACCACAATGATACAGTCACAGTGACACATCATTGATAGACAGTCACAGTGACACACATCACATACAGTCACAGTGACACTCCACTAATACAGCCACAGTAACACCCCACTGACATACAGTCACAGTGACTCCCATGACATACAGCCACAGTGACAGACCACTGATGAAGTCACAGTGACACCCCGTTGATAGACAGTCACAGTGAAACCCCACTGACATACAGTCACAATGATACCCCACTGATACAGTCACAGTAATACCCCACTGACAGTCACAGTGACACCCCACTGACAGACAATCACATTGACACCCCATTGACATACAGTCACTGTGACACCCCACTGATACAGTCACAGTGACACTCCACTGACAGACAGTCACATAGACACCCCATTGACATACAGTCACAGTGACACCCCACTGATACAGTCACAGTGACACTCCACTGACGTAAAGTCACAGTGACACCCCACTGACAGACTGACACAGTGACACACCATTGACATGCAGTCACAATGACACTCCACTGACATACAGTCCTATTGTCACCCTATGGATGGACAGCCAGATTGACACCCCACTGACAGACATTCACAGAGACAACCCATTGACAGTCACAGTGACACCCCACTTATACAGTCACAATGACACTCCACCGACAGACACTCACAGTGACACCAGATTGACATACAATCACATTGACACCCCATTGACATACAGTCACAGTGACACCCCACTGATACAGTCACAGTGACACTCCACTGACATAAAGTCACAATGACACCCCACTGACAGACTGACACAGTGACACCCCACTTATACAGTCACAATGACACTCCACTGACAGACACTCACAGTGACACCAGATTGACATACAATCACAGTGACACCCCATTGATACAGTCACAGTGACACCCATGACATACAGTCACAGTGACACTCCACTAATACAGCCACAGTAACACCCCACTGACATACAGTCACAGTGACTCCCATGACATACAGCCACAGTGACAGACCACTGATGAAGTCACAGTGACACCCCGTTGATAGACAGTCACAGTGAAACCCCACTGACATACAGTCACAATGATACCCCACTGATACAGTCACAGTGATACCCCACTGACAGTCACAGTGACACCCCACTGACAGACAATCACATTGACACCCCATTGACATACAGTCACAGTGACACCCCACTGACAGACAGTCACATAGACACCCCATTGACATACAGTCACAGTGACACCCCACTGATACAGTCACAGTGACACTCCACTGACATAAAGTCACAGTGACACCCCACTGACAGACTGACACAGTGACACACCATTGACATGCAGTCACAATGACACTCCACTGACATACAGTCCTATTGTCACCCTATGGATGGACAGCCAGATTGACACCCCACTGACATAAAGTCACACTGACACTCCATTGATACAGTCACAGTGACACTCCACTGACATACAGTCACATTGATACCCTATTGATGGACAGTCACAGTGACACCCCTCTGACATAAAGTCACAGTGAGACTCCACTGACATACAGTCACAGTGACACCCCACAGACAGTCAGTCACAGTGACACCCCATTGACAAACAGTCACAGTGACACCCCATTGATACAGTCACAGTAACACTCCACTGACATACAGTCACAGTGACACACCATTGATACAGTCACAGTGACACTCCACTGAAATAAATTCACAGTGACACCCCATTGATACAGTTACAGTGACACTCCATTGACATAAAGTCACAGTGACACCCCACTGACAGACATTCACATTGACTCCGCATTGACATTCAGTCACAGTGACACTCCACTGACATACAGTCACAGTGACACACCATTGATAAAGTCACAGTGACACTCCACTGAAATAAATTCACAGTGACACCCCATTGATACAGTTACAGTGACACTCCATTGACATAAAGTCACAGTGACACCCCACTGACAGACATTCACATTGACTCCGCATTGACATTCAGTCACAGTGACACTCCACTGACATACAGTCACAGTGACACACCATTGACATAAAGTCACAGTGACACCCCACTGACAGCTGTCACATTGACACCCATTGATACAGTTACAGTGACACTCCACTGACATACAGTCCCATTGACACCCTATGGATGTACAGTCAGATTGACACCCCACTGACATAAAGTCACACTGACATTGCATTGATACAGTCACAGTAACACTCCTCTGACTTAAAGTCACAGTGACACCCACTGACAGTCAGTCACAGTGAGACTCCACTGACATACAGTCACATTGACACCCCATTGATAGAGTGTCACTCTGACACCCCAGTGTCATACAGTCACAGTGACACCCCACTGACAGACAGTCACATAGACACCCCATTGACATACAGTCACAGTGACACCCCACTGATACAGTCACAGTGACACTCCACTGACGTAAAGTCACAGTGACACCCCACTGACAGACTGACACAGTGACACACCATTGACATGCAGTCACAATGACACTCCACTGACATACAGTCCTATTGTCACCCCATTGATAGTGTCACTCTGACACCCCAGTGACATACAATCACAGTGACACCCCACTGATACAGTCACAGTTACACTCCACTGACACACTGACACAGTGACACCCCATTGACATGCAGTCACAATGACACTCCACTGACATACAGACCCATTGATACCCTATGGATGGACAGTCAGATTGACACCCCACTGACAGCAGTCACATTGACACCCATTGATATAGTTACAGTGACACTCCACTGACATACAGTCACAGTGACACCCCACTGACAGACATTCACAGTGACAACCCATTGACAGTCACAGTGACACCCCACTTATACAGTCACAATGACACTCCACCGACAGATACTCACAGTGACACCAGATTGACATACAATCACAGTGACACCCCATTGATACAGTCACAGTGACACATCATTGATAGACAGTCACAGTGACACACATCACATACAGTCACAGTGACACTCCACTAATACAGCCACAGTAACACCCCACTGACATACAGTCACAGTGACTCCCATGACATACAGCCATAGTGACAGACCACTGATGAAGTCACAGTGACACCCCATTGATAGACAGTCACAGTGAAACCCCACTGACATACAGTCACAATGATACCCCGCTGATACAGTCACAGTGATACCCCACTGACAGACAGTCACAGTGACACCACACTGACAGACAATCACATTGACACCCCATTGACATACAGTCACAGTGACACCCCACTGACAGACAGTCACATAGACACCCCATTGACATACAGTCACAGTGACACCCCACTAACAGACTGACACATTGACACACCATTGACATGCAGTCACAGTGACACCCCACTGACATACAGTCCTATTGTCACCCTATGGATGGACAGCCAGATTGACACCCCACTGACATAAAGTCACACTGACACCCCATTGACATACAGTCACAGTGACACCCCATTGATACAAAGTAACACTCCACTGACATACAGTCACAGTGACACCCCATTGATACAGTCACAGTGACACACCATTGACATAAAGTCACAGTGACACCCCATTGATACAGTCACAGTGACACCGCACTGACAGCAGTCACATTGACACCCATTGATACAGTTTGAGTGACACTCCACTGACATACAGTCCCATTGACACCCTATGGATGGACAGTCAGATTGATACCCCACTGACATAAAGTCACACTGACATTGCATTGATAGAGTCACAGTGACACTCCTCTGACATACAGTCACAGTGACACCCACTGACAGTAGGTCACAGTGAGACTCCACTGACATACAGTCACATTGACACCCCATTGATAGTGTCACTCTGACACCCCAGTGACATACAATCACAGTGACACCCCACTGATACAGTCACAGTTACACTCCACTGACACACTGACACAGTGACACCCCATTGACATGCAGTCACAATGACACTCCACTGACATACAGACCCATTGATACCCTATGGATGGACAGTCAGATTGACACCCCAATGACATACAGTCACAGTGACACCCCACTGACAGACATTCACATTGACTCCCCATTGACATACAGTCACAGTGTCTCTCCACTGACATACAGTCACAGTGACACCACACTGAAATACAGTCACAGTGACACCCCATTGACATACAGTCACAGTGACACCCCATTGATACAGTCACAGTGACACCCCACTGAAATACAGTCACAGTGACACCCCACTGACAGAAATTCACAGTGACACCCCATTGACAGACTGTCACAGTGACACCCCACTGATACAGTCAAAGTGACACTCCACTGACATACAGTCACATTGACACCCCATTGATACAGTCACAGTGACACCACACTGACATACAGTCACCGTGACACCCCATTGATACAGTCACCGTGACACCCCACTGATACAGTCAAAGTGAGACTCCACTGACATACAGTCACATTGACACCCCACTGATAGACAGTCACTGTGACACCCCACTGATACACAGTCACAGTGACACCACACTGACAGACTGACACAGTGACACACCATTGACATGCAGTCACAATGACACTCCACTGACATACAGTCCTATTGTCACCCTATAGATGGACAGCCAGATTGACACCCCACTGACAGACATTCACAGAGACAACCCATTGACAGTCACAGTGACACCCCACTTATACAGTCACAATGACACTCCACTGACAGACACTCACAGTGACACCAGATTGACATACAATCACAGTGACACCCCACTGATACAGTCACAGTGACACCCATGACATACAGTCACAGTGACACTCCACTAATACAGCCACAGTAACACCCCACTGACATACAGTCACAGTGACTCCCATGACATACAGCCACAGTGACAGACCACTGATGAAGTCACAGTGACACCCCGTTGATAGACAGTCACAGTGAAACCCCACTGACATACAGTCACAATGATACCCTACTGATACAGTCACAGTGATACCCCACTGACAGACAGTCACAGTGACACCCCACTGACAGACAATCACATTGACACCCCATTGACATACAGTCACAGTGACACCCCACTGACAGACAGTCACATAGACACCCCATTGACATACAGTCACAGTGACACCCCACTGACATAAAGTCACACTGACATTGCATTGATACAGTCACAGTGACACTCCTCTGACATACAGTCACAGTGACACCCACTGACAGTCAGTCACAGTGAGACTCCACTGACATACAGTCACATTGACACCCCATTGATAGAGTGTCACTCTGACACCCCAGTGTCATACAGTCACAGTGACACCCATTGATACAGTTATAGTGACACTCCACTGACATACAGTCAAAGTGACACACCACTGACAGACATTCACATTGACTCCCCATTGATATACAGTCACAGTGACACCCCACTGACAGACAATCACATTGACACCCCATTGACATGCAGTCACAATGACACTCCACTGACATACAGACCCATTGACACCCTATGGATGGACAGTCAGATTGACACCCCAATGACATACAGTCACAGTGACACCCCACTGACAGACATTCACATTGACTCCCCATTGACATACAGTCACAATGTCTCTCCACTGACATACAGTCACAGTGACACTCCACTGACAGACTGTCACAGTGACACCCCATTGACATGTAGTCATAATGACACTCCACTGACATACAGTCACATTGACACCACACTGAAATACAGTCACCGTGACACCCCACTGATACAGTCACAGTGACACCCCACTGATACAGCCAAAGTGACACTCCACTGACATACAGTCACATTGACACCCCATTGATAGTCAGTCACAGTGACAACCCACTGACATACAGTCAGAATGATACCCCACTGACACAGTCACAGTGACACCCCACTGACATTCAGTCACAGTTACACCCCACTGATAGAGTCACAGAGACCCCACATAGAGACAGTCACAGTGACACCCCACTGACATAAAGTCACACTGACATTGCATTGATACAGTCACAGTGACACTCCTCTGACATACAGTCACAGTGACACCCACTGACAGTCAGTCACAGTGAGACTCCACTGACATACAGTCACATTGACACCCCATTGATAGAGTGTCACTCTGACACCCCAGTGTCATACAGTCACAGTGACACCCATTGATACAGTTATAGTGACACTCCACTGACATACAGTCAAAGTGACACACCACTGACAGACATTCACATTGACTCCCCATTGATATACAGTCACAGTGACACCCCACTGACAGACAATCACATTGACACCCCATTGACATGCAGTCACAATGACACTCCACTGACATACAGACCCATTGACACCCTATGGATGGACAGTCAGATTGACACCCCACTGACAGACATTCACATTGACTCCCCATTGACATACAGTCACAATGTCTCTCCACTGACATACAGTCACAGTGACACTCCACTGACAGACTGTCACAGTGACACCCCATTGACATGCAGTCATAATGACACTCCACTGACATACAGTCACATTGACACCACACTGAAATACAGTCACCGTGACACCCCACTGATACAGTCACAGTGACACCCCACTGATACAGCCAAAGTGACACTCCACTGACATACAGTCACATTGACACCAGATTGACATACAATCACAGGGACACCACAATGATACAGTCACTGTGACACATCATTGATAGACAGTCACAGTGACACACATCACATACAGTCATAGTGACACTCCTCTAATACAGCCACAGTAACACCCCACTGACATACAGTCACAGTGACTCCCATGACATACAGCCACAGTGACAGACCACTGATGAAGTCACAGTGACACCCCATTGATAGACAGTCACAGTGAAACCCCACTGACATACAGTCACAATGATACCCCTCTGATACAGTCACAGTAATACCCCACTGACAGTCACAGTGACACCCCACTGACAGACAATCACATTGACACCCCATTGACATACAGTCACTGTGACACCCCACTGACAGACAGTCACATAGACACCCCATTGACATACAGTCACAGTGACACCCCACTGATACAGTCACAGTGACACTCCACTGACGTAAAGTCAGAGTGACACCCCACTGACAGACTGACACAGTGACACACCATTGACATGCAGTCACAATGACACTCCACTGACATACAGTCCTATTGTCACCCTATGGATGGACAGCCAGATTGACACCCCACTGACAGACATTCACAGAGACAACCCATTGACAGTCACAGTGACACCCCACTTATACAGTCACAATGACACTCCACTGACAGACACTCACAGTGACACCAGATTGACATACAATCACAGTGACACCCCATTGATACAGTCACAGTGACACCCATGACATACAGTCACAGTGACACTCCACTAATACAGCCACAGTAACACCCCACTGACATACAGTCACAGTGACTCCCATGACATACAGCCACAGTGACAGACCACTGATGAAGTCACAGTGACACCCCGTTGATAGACAGTCACAGTGAAACCCCACTGACATACAGTCACAATGATACCCCACTGATACAGTCACAGTGATACCCCACTGACAGACAGTCACAGTGACACCCCACTGACAGACAATCACATTGACACCCCATTGACATACAGTCACAGTGACACCCCACTGACAGACAGTCACATAGACACCCCATTGACATACAGTCACAGTGACACCCCACTGATACAGTCAGAGTGACACTCCACTGACAGACTGACACAGTGACACACCATTGACATGCAGTCACAATGACACTCCACTGACATACAGTCCTATTGTCACCCTATGGATGGACAGCCAGATTGACACCCCACTGACATAAAGTCACACTGACACTCCATTGATACAGTCACAGTGACACTCCACTGACATACAGTCACATTGATACCCTATTGATGGACAGTCACAGTGACACCCCTCAGACATAAAGTCACAGTGAGACTCCACTGACATACAGTCACAGTGACACCCCACAGACAGTCAGTCACAGTGACACCCCATTGACAAACAGTCACAGTGACACCCCATTGATACAGTCACAGTAACACTCCACTGACATACAGTCACAGTGACACACCATTGATACAGTCACAGTGACACTCCACTGAAATAAATTCACAGTGACACCCCATTGATACAGTTACAGTGACACTCCATTGACATAAAGTCACAGTGACAGCCCACTGACAGACAATCACATTGACACCCCATTGACATGCAGTCACAATGACACTCCACTGACATACAGACCCATTGACACCCTATGGATGGACAGTCAGATTGACACCCCACTGACAGACATTCACATTGACTCCCCATTGACATACAGTCACAATGTCTCTCCACTGACATACAGTCACAGTGACACTCCACTGACAGACTGTCACAGTGACACCCCATTGACATGCAGTCATAATGACACTCCACTGACATACAGTCACATTGACACCACACTGAAATACAGTCACCGTGACACCCCACTGATACAGTCACAGTGACACCCCACTGATACAGCCAAAGTGACACTCCACTGACATACAGTCACAGTTACACCCCACTGATAGAGTCACAGAGACCCCACATAGAGACAGTCACAGTGACACCCCACTGACATACAGTCACAATGATACCCCACTGATACAGTCACAGTGATACCCCACTGACAGACAGTCACAGTGACACCCCACTGACAGACAATCACATTGACACCCCATTGACATACAGTCACAGTGACACCCCACTGATACAGTCACAGTGACACTCCACTGACATAAAGTCACAGTGACACCCCACTGACAGACTGACACAGTGATACCCCATTGACATGCAGTCACAATGACACTCCACTGACATACAGTCCCATTGTCACCCTATGGATGGACAGCCAGATTGACACACCACTGACATAAAGTCACACTGACACTCCATTGATACAGTCACAGTGACACTCCTCTGACATACAGTCACAGTGACACCCCATTGACATAGAGTCACAGCGACACCCCATTGATACAGTCACAGTGACACTCCACTGACATACAGTCACAGAGACACCCCACTGACAGCAGTCACATTAACACCCATTGATACAGTTACAGTGACACTCCACTGACATACAGTCACAGTGACACCCCACTGACAAACATTCACAGTGACACCACACTTATACAGTCACAATGACACTCCACCGACAGACACTCACAGTGACACCAGATTGACATACAATCACAGGGACACCACAATGATACAGTCACAGTGACACATCATTGATAGACAGTCACAGTGACACACATCACATACAGTCACAGTGACACTCCACTAATACAGCCACAGTAACACCCCACTGACATACAGTCACAGTGACTCCCATGACATACAGCCACAGTGACAGACCACTGATGAAGTCACAGTGACACCCCGTTGATAGACAGTCACAGTGAAACCCCACTGACATACAGTCACAATGATACCCCACTGATACAGTCACAGTAATACCCCACTGACAGTCACAGTGACACCCCACTGACAGACAATCACATTGACACCCCATTGACATACAGTCACTGTGACACCCCACTGATACAGTCACAGTGACACTCCACTGACAGACAGTCACATAGACACCCCATTGACATACAGTCACAGTGACACCCCACTGATACAGTCACAGTGACACTCCACTGACGTAAAGTCACAGTGACACCCCACTGACAGACTGACACAGTGACACACCATTGACATGCAGTCACAATGACACTCCACTGACATACAGTCCTATTGTCACCCTATGGATGGACAGCCAGATTGACACCCCACTGACAGACATTCACAGAGACAACCCATTGACAGTCACAGTGACACCCCACTTATACAGTCACAATGACACTCCACCGACAGACACTCACAGTGACACCAGATTGACATACAATCACATTGACACCCCATTGACATACAGTCACAGTGACACCCCACTGATACAGTCACAGTGACACTCCACTGACATAAAGTCACAATGACACCCCACTGACAGACTGACACAGTGACACCCCACTTATACAGTCACAATGACACTCCACTGACAGACACTCACAGTGACACCAGATTGACATACAATCACAGTGACACCCCATTGATACAGTCACAGTGACACCCATGACATACAGTCACAGTGACACTCCACTAATACAGCCACAGTAACACCCCACTGACATACAGTCACAGTGACTCCCATGACATACAGCCACAGTGACAGACCACTGATGAAGTCACAGTGACACCCCGTTGATAGACAGTCACAGTGAAACCCCACTGACATACAGTCACAATGATACCCTACTGATACAGTCACAGTGATACCCCACTGACAGTCACAGTGACACCCCACTGACAGACAATCACATTGACACCCCATTGACATACAGTCACAGTGACACCCCACTGACAGACAGTCACATAGACACCCCATTGACATACAGTCACAGTGACACCCCACTGATACAGTCACAGTGACACTCCACTGACATAAAGTCACAGTGACACCCCACTGACAGACTGACACAGTGACACACCATTGACATGCAGTCACAATGACACTCCACTGACATACAGTCCTATTGTCACCCTATGGATGGACAGCCAGATTGACACCCCACTGACATAAAGTCACACTGACACTCCATTGATACAGTCACAGTGACACTCCACTGACATACAGTCACATTGATACCCTATTGATGGACAGTCACAGTGACACCCCTCTGACATAAAGTCACAGTGAGACTCCACTGACATACAGTCACAGTGACACCCCACAGACAGTCAGTCACAGTGACACCCCATTGACAAACAGTCACAGTGACACCCCATTGATACAGTCACAGTAACACTCCACTGACATACAGTCACAGTGACACACCATTGATACAGTCACAGTGACACTCCACTGAAATAAATTCACAGTGACACCCCATTGATACAGTTACAGTGACACTCCATTGACATAAAGTCACAGTGACACCCCACTGACAGACATTCACATTGACTCCGCATTGACATTCAGTCACAGTGACACTCCACTGACATACAGTCACAGTGACACACCATTGACATAAAGTCACAGTGACACCCCACTGACAGCCGTCACATTGACACCCATTGATACAGTTACAGTGACACTCCACTGACATACAGTCCCATTGACACCCTATGGATGTACAGTCAGATTGACACCCCACTGACATAAAGTCACACTGACATTGCATTGATACAGTCACAGTAACACTCCTCTGACTTAAAGTCACAGTGACACCCACTGACAGTCAGTCACAGTGAGACTCCACTGACATACAGTCACATTGACACCCCATTGATAGAGTGTCACTCTGACACCCCAGTGTCATACAGTCACAGTGACACCCCACTGACAGACAGTCACATAGACACCCCATTGACATACAGTCACAGTGACACCCCACTGATACAGTCACAGTGACACTCCACTGACGTAAAGTCACAGTGACACCCCACTGACAGACTGACACAGTGACACACCATTGACATGCAGTCACAATGACACTCCACTGACATACAGTCCTATTGTCACCCCATTGATAGTGTCACTCTGACACCCCAGTGACATACAATCACAGTGACACCCCACTGATGCAGTCACAGTTACACTCCACTGACACACTGACACAGTGACACCCCATTGACATGCAGTCACAATGACACTCCACTGACATACAGACCCATTGATACCCTATGGATGGACAGTCAGATTGACACCCCACTGACAGCAGTCACATTGACACCCATTGATATAGTTACAGTGACACTCCACTGACATACAGTCACAGTGACACCCCACTGACAGACATTCACAGTGACAACCCATTGACAGTCACAGTGACACCCCACTTATACAGTCACAATGACACTCCACTGACAGATACTCACAGTGACACCAGATTGACATACAATCACAGTGACACCCCATTGATACAGTCACAGTGACACATCATTGATAGACAGTCACAGTGACACACATCACATACAGTCACAGTGACACTCCACTAATACAGCCACAGTAACACCCCACTGACATACAGTCACAGTGACTCCCATGACATACAGCCATAGTGACAGACCACTGATGAAGTCACAGTGACACCCCATTGATAGACAGTCACAGTGAAACCCCACTGACATACAGTCACAATGATACCCCGCTGATACAGTCACAGTGATACCGCACTGACAGACAGTCACAGTGACACCACACTGACAGACAATCACATTGACACCCCATTGACATACAGTCACAGTGACACCCCACTGACAGACAGTCACATAGACACCCCATTGACATACAGTCACAGTGACACCCCACTGACAGACAGTCACATAGACACCCCATTGACATACAGTCACAGTGACACCCCACTGATACAGTCACAGTGACACTCCACTGACGTAAAGTCACAGTGACACCCCACTAACAGACTGACACATTGACACACCATTCACATGCAGTCACAATGACACTCCACTGACATACAGTCCTATTGTCACCCTATGGATGGACAGCCAGATTGACACCCCACTGACATAAAGTCACACTGACACCCCATTGACATACAGTCACAGTGACACCCCATTGATACAGTCAAAGTAACACTCCACTGACATACAGTCACAGTGACACCCCATTGATACAGTCACAGTGACACACCATTGACATAAAGTCACAGTGACACCCCATTGATACAGTCACAGTGACACCGCACTGACAGCAGTCACATTGACACCCATTGATACAGTTTGAGTGACACTCCACTGACATACAGTCCCATTGACACCCTATGGATGGACAGTCAGATTGATACCCCACTGACATAAAGTCACACTGACATTGCATTGATAGAGTCACAGTGACACTCCTCTGACATACAGTCACAGTGACACCCACTGACAGTAGGTCACAGTGAGACTCCACTGACATACAGTCACATTGACACCCCATTGATAGTGTCACTCTGACACCCCAGTGACATACAATCACAGTGACACCCCACTGATACAGTCACAGTTACACTCCACTGACACACTGACACAGTGACACCCCATTGACATGCAGTCACAATGACACTCCACTGACATACAGACCCATTGATACCCTATGGATGGACAGTCAGATTGACACCCCAATGACATACAGTCACAGTGACACCCCACTGACAGACATTCACATTGACTCCCCATTGACATACAGTCACAGTGTCTCTCCACTGACATACAGTCACAGTGACACCACACTGAAATACAGTCACAGTGACACCCCATTGACATACAGTCACAGTGACACCCCATTGATACAGTCACAGTGACACCCCACTGAAATACAGTCACAGTGACACCCCACTGACAGAAATTCACAGTGACACCCCATTGACAGACTGTCACAGTGACACCCCACTGATACAGTCAAAGTGACACTCCACTGACATACAGTCACATTGACACCCCATTGATACAGTCACAGTGACACCACACTGACATACAGTCACCGTGACACCCCATTGATACAGTCACCGTGACACCCCACTGATACAGTCAAAGTGAGACTCCACTGACATACAGTCACATTGACACCCCACTGATAGACAGTCACTGTGACACCCCACTGATACACAGTCACAGTGACACCACACTGACATACAGTCACCGTGACACCCCATTGATACAGTCACCATGACACCCCACTGATACAGTCAAAGTGAGACTCCACTGACATACAGTCACATTGACATGCCATTGATAGTCAGTCACAGTGACAACCCACTGACATACAGTCACAATGATACCCCACTGATACAGTCACAGTGATACCCCACTGATACAGTCACAGTGACACTCCACGGACATAAAGTCACAGTGACACCCCACTGACTGACACAGTGACACCCCATTGACATGCAGTCACAATGACCCTCCACTGACATACATTCCCATTGTCACCCTATGGATGGACAGCCAGATTGACACCCCACTGACATAAAGGCACACTGACACTCCATTGATACAGTCACAGTGACACTCCACTGACATACAGACACATTGATACCCTATTGATGGACAGTCACAGTTGCACGCCACAGACAGAAATTCACAGTGACACCCCATTGACATACAGTCACTGTGACACACCATTGACACAGTCACAGTAACACTCCACTGACAGACATTCACATTGACTCCCAATTGACATTCAGTCACAGTGACACTCCACTGACATACAGTCACAGTGACACACCATTGACATACAGTCACAGAGACACCCCATTGATACAGTCACAGTGACACTCCACTGACATACAGTCACAGTGACACCCCACTGACAGCAGTCACATTGACACACATTGATACAGTTACAGTGACACTCCAGTGACATACAGTCCCATTGACACCCTATGGATGGACAGTCAGATTGACACCCCACTGACATAAAGTCACACTGACATTCCATTGATACAGTCACAGTGACACTCCTCTGACATACAGTCTCAGTGACACCCACTGACAGTCAGTCACAGTGAGACTCCACTGACATACAGTCACATTGACACCCCATTGATAGTGTCACTCTGACACCCCAGTGACATACTGTCACAGAGACACCCATTGATACAGTTATAGTGACACTCCACTGACATACAGTCACAGTGACACACCACTGACAGACATTCACATTGACTCCCCATTGACATACCGTCACAGTGACACCCCACTGACAGTCCACTGACATACAGTCACAGTGGCACCACACTGACAGTCAGTCACAGTGACACCCCATTGACATACAGTCACAGTGACACCCCATTGATACAGTCATAGTGACACTCCACTAACATCCCGTCACTGTGACACCCCACCGACAGTCAGTCACAGTGACACCCCATTGACATACACTCACAGTGACACCCCATTGATACAGTCACAGTAACACTCTACTGACATACAGTCACAGTGACACTCCACTGACAGACAGTCACAGTGACACCCCATTGATACTGTCACAGTGACACTCCTCTGACAGAGTCACAATGACACCCACTGACAGACAGTCACAGTGAAACCCATTGACATGCAGTCACAGTGACACCCCATTGATACAGTCACAGTGACACACCATTGACATAAAGTCACAGTGACACCCCATTGATACAGTCACAGTGACACCGCACTGACAGCAGTCACATTGACACCCATTGATACAGTTTGAGTGACACTCCACTGACATACAGTCCCATTGACACCCTATGGATGGACAGTCAGATTGATACCCCACTGACATAAAGTCACACTGACATTGCATTGATAGAGTCACAGTGACACTCCTCTGACATACAGTCACAGTGACACCCACTGACAGTAGGTCACAGTGAGACTCCACTGACATACAGTCACATTGACACCCCATTGATAGTGTCACTCTGACACCCCAGTGACATACAATCACAGTGACACCCCACTGATACAGTCACAGTTACACTCCACTGACACACTGACACAGTGACACCCCATTGACATGCAGTCACAATGACACTCCACTGACATACAGACCCATTGATACCCTATGGATGGACAGTCAGATTGACACCCCAATGACATACAGTCACAGTGACACCCCACTGACAGACATTCACATTGACTCCCCATTGACATACAGTCACAGTGTCTCTCCACTGACATACAGTCACAGTGACACCACACTGAAATACAGTCACAGTGACACCCCATTGACATACAGTCACAGTGACACCCCATTGATACAGTCACAGTGACACCCCACTGAAATACAGTCGCAGTGACACCCCACTGACAGAAATTCACAGTGACACCCCATTGACAGACTGTCACAGTGACACCCCACTGATACAGTCAAAGTGACACTCCACTGACATACAGTCACATTGACACCCCATTGATACAGTCACAGTGACACCACACTGACATACAGTCACCGTGACACCCCATTGATACAGTCACCGTGACACCCCACTGATATAGTCAAAGTGAGACTCCACTGACATACAGTCACATTGACACCCCACTGATAGACAGTCACTGTGACACCCCACTGATACACAGTCACAGTGACACCACACTGACATACAGTCACCGTGACACCCCATTGATACAGTCACCATGACACCCCACTGATACAGTCAAAGTGAGACTCCACTGACATACAGTCACATTGACATGCCATTGATAGTCAGTCACAGTGACAACCCACTGACATACAGTCACAATGATACCCCACTGATACAGTCACAGTGATACCCCACTGACAGACAGTCACAGTGACACCCCACTGACAGACAATCACATTGACACCCAATTGACATACAGTCGCAGTGACACCCCACTGATACAGTCACAGTGACACTCCACGGACATAAAGTCACAGTGACACCCCACTGACTGACACAGTGACACCCCATTGACATGCAGTCACAATGACCCTCCACTGACATACATTCCCATTGTCACCCTATGGATGGGCAGCCAGATTGACACCCCACTGACATAAAGTCACACTGACACTCCATTGATACAGTCACAGTGACACTCCACTGACATACAGACACATTGATACCCTATTGATGGACAGTCACAGTTGCACGCCACAGACAGAAATTCACAGTGACACCCCATTGACATACAGTCACTGTGACACACCATTGACACAGTCACAGTAACACTCCACTGACAGACATTCACATTGACTCCCAATTGACATTCAGTCACAGTGACACTCCACTGACATACAGTCACAGTGACACACCATTGACATACAGTCACAGAGACACCCCATTGATACAGTCACAGTGACACTCCACTGACATACAGTCACAGTGACACCCCACTGACAGCAGTCACATTGACACACATTGATACAGTTACAGTGACACTCCAGTGACATACAGTCCCATTGACACCCTATGGATGGACAGTCAGATTGACACCCCACTGACATAAAGTCACACTGACATTCCATTGATACAGTCACAGTGACACTCCTCTGACATACAGTCTCAGTGACACCCACTGACAGTCAGTCACAGTGAGACTCCACTGACATACAGTCACATTGACACCCCATTGATAGAGTGTCACTCTGACACCCCAGTGACATACTGTCACAGAGACACCCATTGATACAGTTATAGTGACACTCCACTGACATACAGTCACAGTGACACACCACTGACAGACATTCACATTGACTCCCCATTGACATACCGTCACAGTGACACCCCACTGACAGTCCACTGACATACAGTCACAGTGGCACCACACTGACAGTCAGTCACAGTGACACCCCATTGACATACAGTCACAGTGACACCCCATTGATACAGTCATAGTGACACTCCACTAACATCCCGTCACTGTGACACCCCACCGACAGTCAGTCACAGTGACACCCCATTGACATACACTCACAGTGACACCCCATTGATACAGTCACAGTAACACTCTACTGACATACAGTCACAGTGACACTCCACTGACAGACAGTCACAGTGACACCCCATTGATACTGTCACAGTGACACTCCTCTGACAGAGTCACAATGACACCCACTGACAGACAGTCACAGTGAAACCCATTGACATGCAGTCACAGTGACACCCCATTGATGGACATTCTCAGTGACACCTCACTGACATACAATCAGAGTGAGACTCCACTGACATACAATCAGAGAGGGACTCCACTGACATACAGTCACAGTGGCACCACACTAACAGTCAGTCACAGTGACACCTCATTGACATACAGTCACAGTGACACCCCACTGACAGACAATCACATTGATACCCCATTGACATACAGTCACAGTGACACCCGACTGGTACAGTCACAGTGACAGTCCACTGACATACAGTCACAGTGACACCCCACTGACAGACTGTCACAGAGACACCCCATTGACATGCAGTCACAATGACACTCCACTGACATACAGTAACATTGACACCCTATTGATGGACAGTCACAGTGATATCCCCCTGACATAAAGTCACACTCACACCCCATGGATACAGTCACAGTGACACTCCACTGACATCCCGTCACTGTGACACCCCACCGACAGTCAGTCACAGTGACACCCCATTGACATACACTCACAGTGACACCCCATTGATACAGTCACAGTAACACTCTACTGACATACAGTCACAGTGACACTCCACTGACAGACAGTCACATTGACTCCCAATTGACATTCAGTCACAGTGACACTCCACTGACATACAGTCACAGTGACACACCATTGACATACAGTCACAGAGACACCCCATTGATACAGTCACAGTGACACTCCACTGACATACAGTCACAGTGACACCCCACTGACAGTCAGTCACAGTGACACCCCACTGACAGCAGTCACATTGACACACATTGATACAGTTACAGTGACACTCCAGTGACATACAGTCCCATTGACACCCTATGGATGGACAGTCAGATTGACACCCCACTGACATAAAGTCACACTGACATTCCATTGATACAGTCACAGTGACACTCCTCTGACATACAGTCTCAGTGACACCCACTGACAGTCAGTCACAGTGAGACTCCACTGACATACAGTCACATTGACACCCCATTGATAGAGTGTCACTCTGACACCCCAGTGACATACTGTCACAGAGACACCCATTGATACAGTTATAGTGACACTCCACTGACACACAGTCACAGTGACACACCACTGACAGACATTCACATTGACTCCCCATTGACATACCGTCACAGTGACACCCCACTGACAGTCCACTGACATACAGTCACAGTGGCACCACACTGACAGTCAGTCACAGTGACACCCCATTGACATACAGTCACAGTGACACCCCATTGATACAGTCACAGTGACACTCCACTAACATCCCGTCACTGTGAAACCCCACCGGCAGTCAGTCACAGTGACACCCCATTGACATACACTCACAGTGACACCCCATTGATACAGTCACAGTAACACTCTACTGACATACAGTCACAGTGACACTCCTCTGACAGAGTCACAATGACACCCACTGACAGACAGTCACAGTGACACCCATTGACATGCAGTCACAGTGACACCCCATTGATGGACAGTCTCAGTGACACCTCACTGACATACAATCACAGTGAGACTCCACTGACATACAGTCACAGTGGCACCACACTGACAGTCAGTCACAGTGACAACCCATTGACATACAGTCACAGTGACACCCCACTGATACAGTCACTGTAACACCCCATTGATACAGTCAAAGTGACACTCCACTGACAGACAGTCACATTGACACCCCATTGATAGACAGTCACATTTACACCCCACTGACCGACAGTCACAGTGACACCCCATTTATACAGTCACAGTGACACTCCACTGACATACAGTCACATTGACACCCCATTGATAGACAGTCACATTGACACCCCACTGACCGACAGTCACAGTGACACCCCACTGACAGACAATCACATTGATACCCCATTGACATACATTCACAGTGACACCCGACTGGTACAGTCACAGTGACAGTCCACTGACATACAGTCACAGTGACACCCCACTGACAGACTGTCACATTGACACCCTATTCATGGACAGTCACAGTGATACCCACCTGACATAAAGTCACACTCACACCCCATCATACAGTCACAGTGACACTCCACTGACTTCCCGTCACTGTGACCCCCCACCGACAGTCAGTCACAGTGACACCCCATTGACATACACTCACAGTGACACCCCATTGATACAGTCACAGTAAAACTCTACTGACATACAGTCACAATGACACTCCACTGACAGACAGTCACAGTGACACCCCATTGATACGGTCACAGTGACACTCCTCTGACAGAGTCACAATGACACCCCACTGACAGACAGTCACAGTGACACCCCATTGATACAGTCACAGTAACACTCTACTGACATACAGTCACAGTGACACTCCACTGACAGACAGTCACAATGGCACCCCACTGACAGTTAGTCACAGTGACACCCCATTGACATACAGTCACAGTGACACCCCATTGATACAGTCACAGTGACACTCCACTGACATACAGTCACAGTGGCACCCCACTGACAGTCAGTCACAGTGACACCCCATTGACAGACAGTCACAGTGACACCACATTGATACAGTCACAGTAACACTCCACTGACATACAGTCACAGTGACACCCCACTGATACAGTCACAGTGACACTCCACTGACATACAGTCACATTGACACCCCATTTATAGACAGTCACAGTGACACCACACTGACATACAGTCACCGTGACACCCCACTGATACAGTCACCGTGACACCCCACTGATACAGTCAAAGTGAGACTCCACTGACATACAGTCACATTGACACCCCATTGATAGACAGTCACATTGACACCCCACTGATAGACAGTCACAGTGACACCCCACTGAAAAACAATCACATTGATACCCCATTGACATACAGTCACATTGACACCACACTGAAATACAGTCACCGTGACACCCCACTGATACAGTCACTGTGACACCCCACTGATACAGTCAAAGTGACACTCCACTGACATACAGTCACATTGACACCCCATTGATAGACAGTCACATTGACACCCCACTGATAGACAGTCACAGTGACACCCCACTGACAAACAATCACATTGATACCCCATTGACATACAGTCACATTGACACCACACTGAAATACAGTCACCGTGACACCCCACTGATACAGTCACTGTGACACCCCACTGATACAGTCAAAGTGACACTCCACTGACATACAGTCACATTGACACCCCATTGATAGACAGTCACATTTACACCCCACTGACCGACATTCACAGTGACACCCCACTGTCAGACAATCACATTGATACCCCATTGACATACAGTCACAGTGACACCCAACTGGTACAGTCACAGTGACAGTCCACTGACATACAGTCACAGTGACAGCCCACTGACAGACTGTCACAGAGTCACACCATTGACATGCAGTCACAATGACACTCCACTGACATACAGTCACATTGACACCCTATTGATGGACAGTCACAGTGATACCCCCCTGACATAAAGTCACACTCACACCCCATTGATACAGTCACAGTGACACTCCACTGACATCCCGTCACTGTGACACCCCACCGACAGTCAGTCACAGTGACACTCCACTGACAGACAGTCACAGTGACACCCCATTGATACGATCACAGTGACACTCCTCTGACAGAGTCACAATGACACCCCACTGACAGACAGTCACAGTGACACCCCATTGATACAGTCACAGTAACACTCTACTGACATACAGTCACAGTGACACTCCACTGACAGACAGTCACAATGGCACCCCACTGACAGTTAGTCACAGTGACACCCCATTGACATACAGTCACAGTGACACCCCATTGATACAGTCACAGTGACACTCCACTGACATACAGTCACAGTGGCACCCCACTGACAGTCAGTCACAGTGACACCCCATTGACAGACAGTCACAGTGACACCCCATTGATACAGTCACAGTAACACTCCACTGACATACAGTCACATTGACACCCCATTTATAGACAGTCACTGTGACACCCCACTGTCACACAGTCACAGTGACACCACACTGACATACAGTCACCGTGACACCCCACTGATACAGTCACCGTGACACCCCACTGATACAGTCAAAGTGAGACTCCACTGACATACAGTCACATTGACACCCCATTGATAGACAGTCACATTGACACCCCACTGATAGACAGTCACAGTGACACCCCACTGAAAAACAATCACATTGATACCCCATTGACATACAGTCACATTGACACCACACTGAAATACAGTCACCGTGACACCCCACTGATACAGTCACTGTGACACCCCACTGATACAGTCAAAGTGACACTCCACTGACATACAGTCACATTGACACCCCATTGATAGACAGTCACATTGACACCCCACTGATAGACAGTCACAGTGACACCCCACTGACAGACAATCACATTGATACCCCATTGACATACAGTAACATTGACACCACACTGAAATACAGTCACCGTGACACCCCACTGATACAGTCACTGTGACACCCCACTGATACAGTCAAAGTGACACTCCACTGACATACAGTCACATTGACACCCCATTGATAGACAGTCACATTTACACCCCACTGACCGACAGTCACAGTGACACCCCACTGTCAGACAATCACATTGATACCCCATTGACATACAGTCACAGTGACACCCAACTGGTACAGTCACAGTGACAGTCCACTGACATACAGTCACAGTGACAGCCCACTGACAGACTGTCACAGAGACACCCCATTGACATGCAGTCACAATGACACTCCACTGACATACAGTCACATTGACACCCTATTGATGGACAGTCACAGTGACACTCCACTGACATCCCGTCACTGTGACACCCCACCGACAGTCAGTCACAGTGACACTCCACTGACAGACAGTCACAGTGACACCCCATTGATACGGTCACAGTGACACTCCTCTGACAGAGCCACAATGACACCCCACTGACAGACAGTCACAGTGACACCCCATTGACATGCAGTCACAGTGACACCACACTGACAGACAGTCACAGTGACACACCATTGACATACAATCATAGTGACACCCCATTGATACAGTCACAGTGACAACCATGACATACAGTTACAGAGGCACACCACTGATACAGTCACAGTGACAGCCCATTGATAGACAGTCATAGTGACACCCCACTGACATACAGTCATAGTGACACCCCACTGACAGACAGTCCCATTGACACCCCATTGACATACAGTCACAATGACACTCCACTGACATACAGTCACATTGACATCCTATTGATGGACAGTCACAGTGACACCCCACTGACATAAAGTCACAGTGACACCCCATTGATACAGTCACAGTGACACTCCACTGACATACAGTCACAGTGGCACCCCACTGGCAGTCAGTCACAGTGACACCCCATTGACATACAGTCACAGTGACACCCCATTGATACAGTCACAGTAACACCCCACTGATACAGTCACAGTGACACTCCACTGACATACAGTCACATTGACACCCCATTTGTAGACAGTCACTGTGACACCCCACTGTCACACAGTCACAGTGACACCACACTGACATACAGTCACCGTGACACCCCACTGATACAGTGAAAGTGAGACTCCACTGACATACAGTCACATTGACACCCCATTGATAGACAGTCACATTTACACCCCACTGACCGACAGTTACAGTGACACCCCACTGTCAGACAATCACATTGATACCCCATTGACATACAGTCACAGTGACACCCCATTGATACAGTCACAGTGACACCCCATTGATACAGTCACAGTGACACCCAACTGGTACAGTCACAGTGACACTCCACTGACATACAGTCACAGTGACACCCCACAGACAGACTGTCACAGAGACACCCCATTGACATGCAGTCACAATGACACTCCACTGACATACAGTCACATTGACACCCTATTGATGCACAGTCACAGTGATACCCCCCTGACATAAAGTCACACTCACACCCCATTGATACAGTCACAATGACACTCCACTGACATCCCGTCACTGTGACACCCCACCAACAGTCAGTCACAGTGACACTCCACTGACAGACAGTCACAGTGACACCCCATTGATACGGTCACAGTGACACTCCTCTGACAGAGTCACAATGACACCCCACTGACAGACAGTCACAGTGACACCCCATTGACATGCAGTCACAGTGACACCACACTGGCAGACAGTCACAGTGACACCCCATTGACATACAATCATAGTGACACCCCATTGATACAGTCACAGTGACAACCATGACATACAGTTACAGAGGCACCCCACTGATACAGTCACAGTGACAGCCCATTGATAGACAGTCATAGTGACACCCCACTGACATACAGTCATAGTGACACCCCACTGACAGACAGTCCCATTGACACCCCATTGACATACAGTCACAATGATACTCCACTGACATACAGTCACATTGACATCCTATTGATGGACAGTCACAGTGACACCCCACTGCCATAAAGTCACAGTGGCACCCCACTGACAGTCAGTCACAGTGACACCCCATTGACATACAGTCACAGTGACACCCCATTGATACAGTCACAGTGACACCCCACTGATACAGTCACAGTGACACTCCACTGACATACAGTCACATTGACACCCCATTTATAGACAGTCACTGTGACACCCCACTGTCACACAGTCACAGTGACACCACACTGACATACAGTCACCGTGACACCCCACTGATACAGTCACCATGACAACCCACTGATACAGTCAATGTGAGACTCCACTGACATACAGTCACATTGACACCCCATTTATAGACAGTCACATTGACACCCCACTAGTAGACAGTCACAGTGACACCCCACTGACAGACAATCACATTGATACCCCATTGACATACAGTCACATTGACACCACACTGAAATACAGTCACCGTGACACCCCACTGATACAGTCACGGTGACACCCCTCTGATACAGTCAAAGTGACACTCCACTGACATACAGTCACATTGACACCCCATTGATAGACAGTCACATTTACACCCCATTGACACACAGTCACAGTGACACCCCATTGATACAGTCACAGTGACACTCCACTGACATACAGTCACAGTGGCACCCCACTGACAGTCAGTCACAGTGACACCCCATTGACAGACAGTCACAGTGACACCCCATTGATACAGTCACAGTAACACTCCACTGACATACAGTCACAGTGACACCCCATTGATACAGTCACAGTGACACTCCACTGACATACAGTCACAGTGACACTCCACTGACATACAGTCACAGTGAGAGCCCACTGATGAAGTCACAGTGACACCCATTGATACAGTCACAGTGACACCCCACTGACATACAGTCACAGTGACACTCCACTGACATACAGTCACATTGACACCCCATTTATAGACAGTCACTGTGACACCCCACTGTCACACAGTCACAGTGACACCACACTGACATACAGTCACCATGACACCCCACTGATACAGTCACCGTGACACCCCACTGATACAGTCAAAGTGAGACTCCACTGACATACAGTCACATTGACACCCCATTGATAGACAGTCACATTGACACCCCACTGATAGACAGTCACAGTGACACCCCACTGAAAAACAATCACATTGATACCCCATTGACATACAGTCACATTGACACCACACTGAAATACAGTCACCGTGACACCCCACTGATACAGTCACTGTGACACCCCACTGATACAGTCAAAGTGACACTCCACTGACATACAGTCACATTGACACCCCATTGATAGACAGTCACATTGACACCCCACTGATAGACAGTCACAGTGACACCCCACTGACAGACAATCACATTGATACCCCATTGACATACAGTAACATTGACACCACACTGAAATACAGTCACCGTGACACCCCACTGATACAGTCACTGTGACACCCCACTGATACAGTCAAAGTGACACTCCACTGACATACAGTCACATTGACACCCCATTGATAGACAGTCACATTTACACCCCACTGACCGACAGTCACAGTGACACCCCACTGTCAGACAATCACATTGATACCCCATTGACATACAGTCACAGTGACACCCAACTGGTACAGTCACAGTGACAGTCCACTGACATACAGTCACAGTGACAGCCCACTGACAGACTGTCACAGAGACACCCCATTGACATGCAGTCACAATGACACTCCACTGACATACAGTCACATTGACACCCTATTGATGGACAGTCACAGTGACACTCCACTGACATCCCGTCACTGTGACACCCCACCGACAGTCAGTCACAGTGACACTCCACTGACAGACAGTCACAGTGACACCCCATTGATACGGTCACAGTGACACTCCTCTGACAGAGCCACAATGACACCCCACTGACAGACAGTCACAGTGACACCCCATTGACATGCAGTCACAGTGACACCACACTGACAGACAGTCACAGTGACACACCATTGACATACAATCATAGTGACACCCCATTGATACAGTCACAGTGACAACCATGACATACAGTTACAGAGGCACACCACTGATACAGTCACAGTGACAGCCCATTGATAGACAGTCATAGTGACACCCCACTGACATACAGTCATAGTGACACCCCACTGACAGACAGTCCCATTGACACCCCATTGACATACAGTCACAATGACACTCCACTGACATACAGTCACATTGACATCCTATTGATGGACAGTCACAGTGACACCCCACTGACATAAAGTCACAGTGACACCCCATTGATACAGTCACAGTGACACTCCACTGACATACAGTCACAGTGGCACCCCACTGGCAGTCAGTCACAGTGACACCCCATTGACATACAGTCACAGTGACACCCCATTGATACAGTCACAGTAACACCCCACTGATACAGTCACAGTGACACTCCACTGACATACAGTCACATTGACACCCCATTTGTAGACAGTCACTGTGACACCCCACTGTCACACAGTCACAGTGACACCACACTGACATACAGTCACCGTGACACCCCACTGATACAGTGAAAGTGAGACTCCACTGACATACAGTCACATTGACACCCCATTGATAGACAGTCACATTTACACCCCACTGACCGACAGTTACAGTGACACCCCACTGTCAGACAATCACATTGATACCCCATTGACATACAGTCACAGTGACACCCCATTGATACAGTCACAGTGACACCCAACTGGTACAGTCACAGTGACACTCCACTGACATACAGTCACAGTGACACCCCACAGACAGACTGTCACAGAGACACCCCATTGACATGCAGTCACAATGACACTCCACTGACATACAGTCACATTGACACCCTATTGATGCACAGTCACAGTGATACCCCCCTGACATAAAGTCACACTCACACCCCATTGATACAGTCACAATGACACTCCACTGACATCCCGTCACTGTGACACCCCACCAACAGTCAGTCACAGTGACACTCCACTGACAGACAGTCACAGTGACACCCCATTGATACGGTCACAGTGACACTCCTCTGACAGAGTCACAATGACACCCCACTGACAGACAGTCACAGTGACACCCCATTGACATGCAGTCACAGTGACACCACACTGGCAGACAGTCACAGTGACACCCCATTGACATACAATCATAGTGACACCCCATTGATACAGTCACAGTGACAACCATGACATACAGTTACAGAGGCACCCCACTGATACAGTCACAGTGACAGCCCATTGATAGACAGTCATAGTGACACCCCACTGACATACAGTCATAGTGACACCCCACTGACAGACAGTCCCATTGACACCCCATTGACATACAGTCACAATGATACTCCACTGACATACAGTCACATTGACATCCTATTGATGGACAGTCACAGTGACACCCCACTGCCATAAAGTCACAGTGGCACCCCACTGACAGTCAGTCACAGTGACACCCCATTGACATACAGTCACAGTGACACCCCATTGATACAGTCACAGTGACACCCCACTGATACAGTCACAGTGACACTCCACTGACATACAGTCACATTGACACCCCATTTATAGACAGTCACTGTGACACCCCACTGTCACACAGTCACAGTGACACCACACTGACATACAGTCACCGTGACACCCCACTGATACAGTCACCATGACAACCCACTGATACAGTCAATGTGAGACTCCACTGACATACAGTCACATTGACACCCCATTTATAGACAGTCACATTGACACCCCACTAGTAGACAGTCACAGTGACACCCCACTGACAGACAATCACATTGATACCCCATTGACATACAGTCACATTGACACCACACTGAAATACAGTCACCGTGACACCCCACTGATACAGTCACGGTGACACCCCTCTGATACAGTCAAAGTGACACTCCACTGACATACAGTCACATTGACACCCCATTGATAGACAGTCACATTTACACCCCATTGACACACAGTCACAGTGACACCCCATTGATACAGTCACAGTGACACTCCACTGACATACAGTCACAGTGGCACCCCACTGACAGTCAGTCACAGTGACACCCCATTGACAGACAGTCACAGTGACACCCCATTGATACAGTCACAGTAACACTCCACTGACATACAGTCACAGTGACACCCCATTGATACAGTCACAGTGACACTCCACTGACATACAGTCACAGTGACACTCCACTGACATACAGTCACAGTGAGAGCCCACTGATGAAGTCACAGTGACACCCATTGATACAGTCACAGTGACACCCCACTGACATACAGTCACAGTGACACTCCACTGACATACAGTCACATTGACACCCCATTTATAGACAGTCACTGTGACACCCCACTGTCACACAGTCACAGTGACACCACACTGACATACAGTCACCATGACACCCCACTGATACAGTCACCGTGACACCCCACTGATACAGTCAAAGTGAGACTCCACTGACATACAGTCACATTGACACCCCATTGATAGACAGTCACATTGACACCCCACTGATAGACAGTCACAGTGACACCCCACTGAAAAACAATCACATTGATACCCCATTGACATACAGTCACATTGACACCACACTGAAATACAGTCACCGTGACACCCCACTGATACAGTCAATGTGACACCCCACTGATACAGTCAAAGTGAGACTCCACTGACATACAGTCACATTGACACCCCATTGATAGACAGTCACATTGACACCCCACTGATAGATAGTCACAGTGACACCCCACTGAAAAACAATCGCATTGATACCCCATTGACATACAGTCACATTGACACCACACTGAAATACAATCACCGTGACACCCCACTGATACAGTCACTGTGACACCCCACTGATACAGTCAAAGTGACACTCCACTGACATACAGTCACATTGACACCCCATTGATAGACAGTCACATTTACACCCCACTGACCGACAGTCACAGTGACACCCCACTGACAGACAATCACATTGATATCCCATTGACATACAGTCACAGTGACACCCAACTGGTACAGTCACAGTGACAGTCCACTTACATACAGTCACAGTGACACCCCACTGACAGACTGTCACAGAGATACCCCATTGACATGCAGTCACAATGACACTCCACTGACATACAGTCACATTGACACCCTATTGATGGACAGTCACAGTGATACCCCCCTGACATAAAGTCACACTCACACCCCATTGATACAGTCACAGTGACACTCCACTGACATCCCGTCACTGTGACACCCCACCGACAGTCAGTCACAGTGACACTCCACTGACAGACAGTCACAGTGACACCCCATTGATACGGTCACAGTGACACTCCTCTGACAGAGTCACAATGACACCCCACTGACAGACAGTCACAGTGACACCCCATTGTCATGCAGTCACAGTGACACCACACTGACAGACAGTCACAGTGACACACCATTGACATACAATCATAGTGACACCCCATTGATACAGTCACAGTGACAACCATGACATACAGTTACAGAGGCACACCACTGATACAGTCACAGTGACAGCCCATTGATAGACAGTCATAGTGACACCCCACTGACATACAGTCATAGTGACACCCCACTGACAGACAGTCCCATTGACACCCCATTGACATACAGTCACAATGACACTCCACTGACATACAGTCACATTGACATCCTATTGATGGACAGTCACAGTGACACCCCACTGACATAAAGTCACAGTGACACCCCATTGATACAGTCACAGTGACACTCCACTGACATACAGTCACAGTGGCACCCCACTGGCAGTCAGTCACAGTGACACCCCATTGACATACAGTCACAGTGACACCCCATTGATACAGTCACAGTAACACCCCACTGATACAGTCACAGTGACACTCCACTGACATACAGTCACATTGACACCCCATTTATAGACAGTCACTGTGACACCCCACTGTCACACAGTCACAGTGACACCACACTGACATACAGTCACCGTGACACCCCACTGATACAGTGAAAGTGAGACTCCACTGACATACAGTCACATTGACACCCCATTGATAGACAGTCACATTTACACCCCACTGACCGACAGTTACAGTGACACCCCACTGTCAGACAATCACATTGATACCCCATTGACATACAGTCACAGTGACACCCCATTGATACAGTCACAGTGACACCCAACTGGTACAGTCACAGTGACACTCCACTGACATACAGTCACAGTGACACCCCACAGACAGACTGTCACAGAGACACCCCATTGACATGCAGTCACAATGACACTCCACTGACATACAGTCACATTGACACCCTATTGATGCACAGTCACAGTGATACCCCCCTGACATAAAGTCACACTCACACCCCATTGATACAGTCACAATGACACTCCACTGACATCCCGTCACTGTGACACCCCACCAACAGTCAGTCACAGTGACACTCCACTGACAGACAGTCACAGTGACACCCCATTGATACGGTCACAGTGACACTCCTCTGACAGAGTCACAATGACACCCCACTGACAGACAGTCACAGTGACACCCCATTGACATGCAGTCACAGTGACACCACACTGGCAGACAGTCACAGTGACACCCCATTGACATACAATCATAGTGACACCCCATTGATACAGTCACAGTGACAACCATGACATACAGTTACAGAGGCACCCCACTGATACAGTCACAGTGACAGCCCATTGATAGACAGTCATAGTGACACCCCACTGACATACAGTCATAGTGACACCCCACTGACAGACAGTCCCATTGACACCCCATTGACATACAGTCACAATGATACTCCACTGACATACAGTCACATTGACATCCTATTGATGGACAGTCACAGTGACACCCCACTGCCATAAAGTCACAGTGGCACCCCACTGACAGTCAGTCACAGTGACACCCCATTGACATACAGTCACAGTGACACCCCATTGATACAGTCACAGTGACACCCCACTGATACAGTCACAGTGACACTCCACTGACATACAGTCACATTGACACCCCATTTATAGACAGTCACTGTGACACCCCACTGTCACACAGTCACAGTGACACCACACTGACATACAGTCACCGTGACACCCCACTGATACAGTCACCATGACAACCCACTGATACAGTCAATGTGAGACTCCACTGACATACAGTCACATTGACACCCCATTTATAGACAGTCACATTGACACCCCACTAGTAGACAGTCACAGTGACACCCCACTGACAGACAATCACATTGATACCCCATTGACATACAGTCACATTGACACCACACTGAAATACAGTCACCGTGACACCCCACTGATACAGTCACGGTGACACCCCTCTGATACAGTCAAAGTGACACTCCACTGACATACAGTCACATTGACACCCCATTGATAGACAGTCACATTTACACCCCATTGACACACAGTCACAGTGACACCCCATTGATACAGTCACAGTGACACTCCACTGACATACAGTCACAGTGGCACCCCACTGACAGTCAGTCACAGTGACACCCCATTGACAGACAGTCACAGTGACACCCCATTGATACAGTCACAGTAACACTCCACTGACATACAGTCACAGTGACACCCCATTGATACAGTCACAGTGACACTCCACTGACATACAGTCACAGTGACACTCCACTGACATACAGTCACAGTGAGAGCCCACTGATGAAGTCACAGTGACACCCATTGATACAGTCACAGTGACACCCCACTGACATACAGTCACAGTGACACTCCACTGACATACAGTCACATTGACACCCCATTTATAGACAGTCACTGTGACACCCCACTGTCACACAGTCACAGTGACACCACACTGACATACAGTCACCATGACACCCCACTGATACAGTCACCGTGACACCCCACTGATACAGTCAAAGTGAGACTCCACTGACATACAGTCACATTGACACCCCATTGATAGACAGTCACATTGACACCCCACTGATAGACAGTCACAGTGACACCCCACTGAAAAACAATCACATTGATACCCCATTGACATACAGTCACATTGACACCACACTGAAATACAGTCACCGTGACACCCCACTGATACAGTCAATGTGACACCCCACTGATACAGTCAAAGTGAGACTCCACTGACATACAGTCACATTGACACCCCATTGATAGACAGTCACATTGACACCCCACTGATAGATAGTCACAGTGACACCCCACTGAAAAACAATCGCATTGATACCCCATTGACATACAGTCACATTGACACCACACTGAAATACAATCACCGTGACACCCCACTGATACAGTCACTGTGACACCCCACTGATACAGTCAAAGTGACACTCCACTGACATACAGTCACATTGACACCCCATTGATAGACAGTCACATTTACACCCCACTGACCGACAGTCACAGTGACACCCCACTGACAGACAATCACATTGATATCCCATTGACATACAGTCACAGTGACACCCAACTGGTACAGTCACAGTGACAGTCCACTTACATACAGTCACAGTGACACCCCACTGACAGACTGTCACAGAGATACCCCATTGACATGCAGTCACAATGACACTCCACTGACATACAGTCACATTGACACCCTATTGATGGACAGTCACAGTGATACCCCCCTGACATAAAGTCACACTCACACCCCATTGATACAGTCACAGTGACACTCCACTGACATCCCGTCACTGTGACACCCCACCGACAGTCAGTCACAGTGACACTCCACTGACAGACAGTCACAGTGACACCCCATTGATACGGTCACAGTGACACTCCTCTGACAGAGTCACAATGACACCCCACTGACAGACAGTCACAGTGACACCCAATTGACATACAGTCACAGTGACACCACACTGACAGACAGTCACAGTGACACCCCATTGATACAGTCACAGTGACAACCATGACATACAGTTACAGAGGCACCCCACTGATACAGTCACAGTGACAGCCCATTGATAGACAGTCATAGTGACACCCCACTGACATACAGTCATAGTGACACCCCACTGACTGACAGTCCCATTGACACCCCATTGACATACAGTCACAATGACACTCCACTGACATACAGTCACATTGACATCCTATTGATGGACAGTCACAGTGACACCCCACTGTCATAAAGTCACAGTGACACCCCATTGATACAGTCACAGTGACACTCCACTGACATACAGTCACAGTGGCACCCCACTGACAGTCAGTCACAGTGACACCCCATTGACATACAGTCACAGTGACACCCCATTGATACAGTCACAGTGACACTCCACTGACATACAGTCACAGTGGCACCCCACTGACAGTCAGTCACAGTGACACCCCATTGACATACAGTCACAGTGACACCCCATTGATACAGTCACAGTGACACTCCACTGACATACAGTCACAGTGGCACCCCACTGACAGTCAGTCACAGTGACACCCAATTGACATACAGTCACAGTGACACCCCATTGACATACAGTCACAGTAACACTCCACTGACAGTCAGTCACAGTGACACCCCATTGACATACACTCACAGTGACACCCCATTGATACAGTCACAGTAACACTCTACTGACATACAGTCACAGTGACACTCCACTGACAGACAGTCACAGTGACACCCTATTGACATGCAGTCACAGTGACACCCCATTGATGGACAGACTCAGTGACACCTCACTGACATACAATCAGAGTGAGACTCCACTGACATACAGTCACAGTGACACCCCACTGACAGACAGTCGTAGTGACACCCCATTGACATACAATCATAGTGACACCCCATTGATACAGTCACAGTGACACCTATGACATATAGTTACAGTGGCACCCCGCTGATACAGTCACAATGACACTCCACTGACATACAGTCACATTGACATCCTATTGATGGACAGTCACAGTGACACCCCACTGACTTAAAGTCACAGTGACACCCCATTGATACCGTCACAGTGACACTCCACTGACATACAGTCACAGTGACACTCCACTGACATACAGTCACAGTGGCACCCCACTGACAGTCAGTCACAGTGACACCCCATTGACATACAGTCACAGTGACACCCCATTGATACAGTCACAGTGACACTCCACTGACATACAGTCACAGTGGCACCCCACTGACAGTCAGTCACAGTAACACCCCATTGACATACAGTCACAGTGACACCCCATTGATTCAGTCACAGTAACACTCCACTGACATTCAGTCACAGTGACACCCCATTGATACAGTCACAGTGACATACAGTCACAGTGATACTCCACTGACATACAGTCACAGTGACACTCCACTGACATAAAATCACAGTGACACCCCACTGACATACAGTCACAGTGACACCCCATTGACATACAGTCACAGGCCCATGTACCAAGTGTGATTATCAGCTCATTAGAATCCCATAGATCCCCATTTTTAAACACCACAGCAATTTAACTGGAATATGCTGGGTTCACACAGTGAGACCAGACATCAGCAATCCAACAAAACACTTTGACATCATTACTTTAATATTAGTGTTTCAATTTCTTTACAGAGCTCACAAGAGCAATCTACAGTAAATGATCCCTCCTGATATGATCTTGAAGTGCATGTTAAACTGAATCAGCGTGCTACCCCCCGCCACCCCCGCTGATTAATTTGTGCTTATATTGGATTCTCCTGTCACAATGAGGAATAGATAGTGAACTGTCAGCAGCAGAAACTAATTGGTTCGGTATGACTGACAGCCATATATTCTGTGTTGTTAGTGAAAGTGAGCGACGGAAAGGAAAACTAGAAAGTGTGGGTGATCCATCGGGAAAATAAAACCGGGCTGTGAAAACATCTGCAGCTATTTGAAGAGAAATCAGCAAGCCATTGCACAACTAATTCTCCATAAATATCCTCTTTATTAATGATGGGGGCCCAGCACATTAGTGCAAAATATGACATATGACGTGAAGTTTGCTGTTTTGCAGAATAGGAACAGTGCAATACATAAAATGGAAAGTATAAAGTACAAATAGAAATTTTAAAATTAAGTATAAAAAGTGAGGAAAAAATACTGAGGTAATGTTTATGGTTTAATTGTCCATTCTGATATCTGATGGTAGAGGGGAAGGAGCTGTCCCTGAAACATTGAGTGAATGACTTCAGGCTCCTGTATCTCTTTCTTAATGGCAGCAATGAGAAGAGAGCCTGTCCTGGGTGATGGAGGTTCTTAATGACAAATGCCACCTTTCTGAGGCATCACCTTTTGAATGTTTCCTGGATGCTGGGAAGGCTAGTGCCCATGTTGGAGCTGGCTGAGTTTACAACTTTCTGCAGCCTTATCTGAACCTGTGCAGTGCCCTCTCCATACCAGACGGTGATGTAACAAGTTAGAAAGCTCTCCACAGTACATCTGTAGAAATTTGCAAGTATATCTGGTGACATATCAATTCTCCTCAAACTGCATCAAATGCTAGATCCAGGATAGATCCTCAGAGATGTTGAGACCCAAGAACTTGACATCCACTTTTGATTACTCAATGAGAACTGCTGTGGGTTCCTTCGACTTACCCTTCCTGAAATACACAAACAATTTCTTGATCTTACTGACATTGAGTGCAAGGTTGTTACTGTGACACCACTCAACCAGCTAATCTATCTCACTCCTGTACATCTCTTTGTCACCATCTGAGATTCTGCCAACAACAATAGTATCATTAGCGAATTTATAGTTGGCATTTGAGCTGTGCCTCGGCACACAGTCATGGGTGTAGAAAGAGTAGAGCAGTGGGCTAAGCACACATCTTTGGTCCACCCGTGTTGACTGTCAGTGAGGAAGAGATGTTATATCCGATCTGCACTGACTACGGTCTCCCAATGAGGAAGCCAAGGATCCAGTTGCAGAGGGAGGAACAGAGGTCCAGGTTTTGATGTTGTTGATTAGTACTGAGGGCGTTACGGAGTTGAACACTAAGCTGTAATCAGTCAACAGCAGCCTGACGTAAGTATTGCTGTGTTTCAGGTGGTCCCAGGTTGTGTGGAGAGCCAGTGTGATTGCATTCATTGTAAACTTATTATGGCAAAAGGCAAATTACAAGGGTCCAGGTCCTTACTGATGCAGGAGTTAACTCTAGCCAGGACTAAGCTCTCAAAGCACGGCACAATAATAAATGCCCATGCGACTGGGCAATAGTTGCTGGCTTACTCTGCATTCGTTGGCACCAATATGTTTGATGCCCCTTTGAAGTGGGTAGGAACATCTGACTGCAGCAGTGAGAGATTGAAGATGTCCTTGAGCCATTCAACCAGTTGGTTGGCACAGGTACTCAGTGCCAAGCCAGGTACACCATCGGGGCCTGATGCCTTAGAATCACCCTCTTGAAATATAATCTGACACTGTCCTCTGAGATAGATATCACAGGGTTGCCAGATGCTGCAGAGATTCACACAGATGTTGTTTCATTCTCCCTTTCAATGTGTGCATTACAGCTCATTGGGGAGTGTAGCTTCAGAACGCTAGGTTTCACCTTTTAAGAAATAATGGCCAGCAAATCCAGCCACAGCTGACATGCGTCCAATTTCATCAGTATCATAACTCAGATTTGCTTTTTTGCTTCCATAGGTCATACCAGGGCTTCTCGCAGAGTTCTGGATCACCGGTCCTGACCAACCTCAGCAGACCGAACATCTCATGGTTCATCCGTGGTTTCCAGCTTGGGCATGTCAGGCATGTTCTCAAAGGCACACACAGGTCTCGATGAGGTCAGTGACAATGTGGCATATTCAGTCAGACCCAGAGATGGATCCATTGTGCAGTCCACCAATGCATAGCTCTCCTCTGACTCCCTTGGCCATACCTTCACAGTTAAAGCCCTCCTCACCACACAGAGTGCTATTGCAGAAAAGCAGCATTCATTAGCAAGGACCTCCACCAGCCAGGCCATGCTCTTTTCTTGCTACTGCCATCAGGAAGAAGGTACAGGAGCATCAGGATCCACATAACCAGGCTCAGGAACAGTTATTACCCCTCAATCATCAGACTCTTGAACAAGGGAAGATAACATCACTTGCTCCAGTCCTCACAACAAATGGACTCACCTTCTAGGACTCTTCATCCCATGTTCTTGGTGCTTTGTCACATGGTGCGAGCAGAATCATCTGCAGCTTAATGTGAAAAAGACTAAGGAGCTGGTGGTGGACCTGAGGAGGGCTAAGGCACCGGTGACCCCTGTTTCCATCCAAGGGGTCAGTGTGGACATGGTGGAGGATTACAAATACCTGGGGATACAAATGGACAATAAACTGGACTGGTCAAAGAACACTGAGGCTGTCTACAAGAAGGGTCAAAGCCGTCTCTATTTCCTGAGGAGACTGAGGTCTTTTAACATCTGCTGGACAATGCTGAGTATGTTCTACAAGTCTGTGGTCACCACACTATCATGTTTGCTGTTGTGTGCTGGGGCAGCAGGCTGAGGGTAGCAGACACCAACAGAATCAACAAACTCATTCGTAAGGCCAATGATGTTGTGGGGGTGGAACTGGACTCTCTGACGGTGGTGTCTGAAAAGAGGATGCTGTCCAAGTTGCATGCCATCTTGGACAATGACTCCCATCCACTCCATAATGTACTGGTTAGGCACAGGAGTACATTCAGCCAGAGACTCATTCCACCGAGATGCAACACTGAACGTCATAGGAAGTCATTCCTGCCTGTGGCCATCAAACTTTACAACTCCTCCCTTGGACTGTCAGACACTCTGAGCCAATAGGGTGGTCCTGGACTTATTTCCACTTGTCATAATTTACTTATTATCATTTAATTATTTCTGGTTTTATTTTGCTATATTTCTACACTATTCTTTGTTGGTGCAACTGTAACAAAACCCAATTTCCCTCGGGATCAATAAAGTACGTCTGTCTGTCTGTCTGTAGACAGATTGGGTGTACATAAAGTGACACTAGTTGCAGGAGTATCTGTACATAAGGTATTGTGAGAGGAGATGATAAAATGACAAAGTGTCTCTTGGCAAAAGGAACTTTTCTAAGGAGCATCAGGGCAAAACACCGCGGGACAGTGACTGTGTCCGTGTAAGTATGAGGTGTGGAGTGTAAGTGTAGAGATCATTGATCAGGAAGGCATCAGGGTATGCTGTCTTATGACTGCTGATCACTATGCCCGGCTCCTCCAGTGCCAGCCTGAAGTTGGCCGGGGTGGAGTGTACACTGCATCCGGGATGACTGTGTCAAACTCCCTTGGCAGATAGAACGGATGACACTTGACCAATGGAGGTTCCAAGTCGGGGGAGCAGGACCATGAGAGAACCACCATACCTGTGCACCATGATGAGCTGATCATGAAGCAAACACCGCCACCTCTGCCTTTCCTGACTCTACTGTCTGGTCCGTGCTGTGTTGGATGCAGCCCTTGGGCTGCAGCGCTGTGTCTGGAATGCTAGGGGTGAGCCATGTCTCTGAGAAGCAAAGTACACAGCAGTCCCAAAAGTCTGTCTGGTACTGTCATCTTGCTCTAAGGCTTTCAGTTTTATTCCCCAGAGACTGCGCATTAGCCAGGTGGGTGGTAGGGAGAGGGGCCTCGTGCTTCAGATTTGCCTGCAGCAACCATGAAACTGCACTCACTACAAGACGGTCTGCAGTCCAGAGTCTGCAAATCTGAAGATGGAAAGATTTTTTTTAAACACCTTGAAGCAATATTGCTTACTGAAGTACAGTACCTATGGCTGTGACTGAGTCCTAAATGGGACCTATTTGATGATTCCCTGCAGAGCTCCACACAAAGAATCGCCACTCTCTGGCGCCATCTACTAAAACAGATGAATACCAAGAATAATGCTGTGATTTAACTTAGAGATTTATCAGGAATACACCTGCACTGTAGGCAAGGTAACCTGCTTTCTCTGTCTGCATCAGAACTGACCATTTTTGCCAGTTATATATCAACAGTATTTCTCTTGGTTTTGCTCACTCCTTAGGTCCAGCTTCGCTTTCTGGGTCTGTCCCACAGCCCTGCTAACACAGACAGCGAAACATAATCTTCTCCATTTACTTACCCAATCACCCTGTCACTGATACTTCCTTTTCCCACTCCATCCCTTCCTCATCTTCTCTGCAACTTAATCCTAACTTGCTTTCTTTCTTTCCCACCTAATGAAGGTTATCTGACCTGAAATATTAATTCTGCTTCTCTTCCACAGATGCTGCTTAACCTACTAAATTTCTGTCGAACTTTAAGTTTCAATTTTGAATCCAGCACTAGGGGCTTTTTTATTACTTTCATAGACTCTGGTAGATGGCGACAAAAGGGCCCATCTACTTGTAGTAGTTTGTCTTTTATGTTCATGCTGCCCACAATTCTGGTGGAATTCTGGGTCCCAATGTGTGAGGAAGGTTTATGCTATTCTGCAAAGTTAACAGTACACCAAGAAATCATAGAGTGGTACAGCATGGAAACAGGTCCTTCTGCCAACTCATCCACACCGACTGTGTTGCCCATTGAGCTAGTCTCATCTGCACATGTTTGGCCCATATCCCTCGAAACCTCTCCTAAATATGTAGTTATCTAGATAGAGAAAGAGAATTTTGTAAGGCTATATGGATGGGAACAGTACTTAGTATCAGACCTGTAGTCCAAACAGCTCAGTATTTTCCACTCAAAATATCACTCCTCATTAGTCTGATACCACCAGGTCTCAATGACGGATATGCATCTAACTTGTCCTCATTAACTTTTCCCACAAGTGTTAAGATGCACTCATTCCTCATTTCAAATCCAATTATACTAACTATGTTGCTCTGGATCAGTTAAACAAATGACAGCCTAATGCAATTCTACCTGCAGTGGATCTTAGTAATGAGTACTACTGTGTCAATTCACCTGACTCTGACACAGCTGTCGGTCATCATTGCGGCCCTGATGTGGTTTGGTCTTGGAGCATGGGGCTGGGGGGAGTTTTGCTGCTTGCACATTGCTCCTTTTAGGATCTTTGACCAGGACTCTGTCCTGTAAGTGCCGTTCGCAGGGGTACACGTTGGGACGAATGTCAACTGTTGCTGCAGAGAACTGAGATTAGTGGAAGATGCTTCAGTCTGCTTGCAATGCAGTGTCCTGCTGCACAGTGCTCTCCGTGGCACAGCCTAGAGGTCAGGACACGTGGCGCTGGCACAGCAAGTGCTCCATCCATTGACTGCCGTTTGAAGCTCTCACACCACTGCACAGAATCTAAGTTAAAAACCAATGAACTATTCGTTCAAGTATTGGATATGTGTGTTTGATGTCATGCTCATGTCTTTTGCAGAATCAAAGGTGGTGATGAACCGACATATAGGAGGGAGGTTGAAAATTCGGTTGAACGCTGCCACAGCAACAACCCCCTACTCAACATCAGCAAAACAAAAGAGCCGATCATTAACGACAGGAAGAAGGATCTGGAGATCATTGAGCCAGTCCTCATTAGGGGATCAGAGGTGGAGAGGGCCAGTAACGTTCAGCTCCTTGGCGTCCAGCACGTAAGTGCAATTACAAAGAGTGCATGGCGACACTCGAACCTTCAAGGAAGTTTGCGCAGGTACGGCATGTCATCGAAAACTTTGCCAAACTTCTATAGAAGCACATTGGAAAGTATCCTGACTGGTTGCATCATGGTCTAGAATGGAAACACCAATGTCCAAGAATGGAGAGGCCCACAAAAAGTAATGGAGACAGCCCTGTCTGTCACTGGGAAAGCCCACCCTACCACCGAACACATCCACAACGAGTACTGCCCCAAGAAAGGAGCATCCGTCATCAAGGATCCCCACCATTCAGGTCATGCTCTCGTTTTGCTGCTGCTATTGGGAAGGAGGTACAGGTCCCAAATCAGCAGGTTCAGGAACAGTTATTACCCTTCAGCTATCAGGCTCCTGAACTTCACTCACCTCAACTCTGAACTGACTCCACAACCTATGGAATCAGTCTTGAGGACCCTACACCTCGCATTCTCAGTATCGATACATCTATCTATTTATTTATTTATTTGTTTATTTGTTTGTTTGTTATTAATTTGTATTTATTCATATTTGCATAGTTTGAATTCTCTTGCACACTGCTTTTTTGTCAGTCTTTTTTGTGTATAGTTGTACGAAGATTCCGTTGTACTTGTTTGTTCAATTGTGAATGCCTGCAAGAATGTCAGAGTAATCTATGGTGGCACATACACAACTGTGATAATAAATTTACTGTGAACTTTGAACATGTTAGAGATTTGGAAACATTAACTACTTATTATGGCATAGAAAGAAGTTCCATCAATCCTACTATAGACAGGAATGATATAATAAAAAAAAACCTAATCTTGGACGCTGTTCATACAGACCAAATCATTACAGAGTGCATTGAGGTAGAACAAGGTAACAGTAACAGAATGAAGATTAAAGTGTGACAGCTACAGAGAACATGTGGTGCAAAGTCATAACGAGGTAGATTATGAGGTCAAGAGTCCATTGTATCATGTAGAATTTGGCTTTCCTAGTGACGAGCATTACATGCTTGTCCTACTTCAATGTGTTGATTGAGGTAGTTCCCCAGGAATCTGAATGACCCTTCCAAAGAGTATGGAGGGGGGTGAGCAGATAGGAGATTGCTAGCAGAAGTTAATCTCATTTCCACTGTCTTGATAGTATTAATCGAGCACCCCGTGCTGACAGACGAACTAACTCTTTGATAGGAGATAACAGTATTATTAGAGATGAGACCCTGCACAGCTGTGTCATCCGCAAACTTTAGGATTTTAATGGATTTGTCTGTGGACTTACGGTCATTTGTATAGAAGAGTCCATTGAGGGAAGGCCGGTGCCTATGATGTGTTGAGCTGTGCCTACAACTCTCTGCAGTTTCTTGCGGTCATGAGCCGAGTAGTTGCCGTACTGTGCTATTATGCAGCTGATGGCTTCACCATTCTCTGCAAAGACAGGACAGCTCCATCTTTTAAAGGTAGAGGAGGTGGGGTATGCTTTCCGATGAACTGACTGTGGTACACAGACGTGGCATTTCTGTCTCAATCTTGCTCACGTGGCCAGGAACATCTAGCAGTCAAATGTCGTCCATTTCATCTGCTGAGGGAGTTTTCCACCCGGATGCCCTCCCTATCACTGGAGGATCAGCAGACACGGACCTGCACACCCGGATGCCCTCCCTATCACTGGAGGATCAGCAGACACGGACCTGCACACCCGGATGCCCTCCCTATCACTGGAGGATCAGCAGACACGGACCTGCACACCCGGATGCCCTCCCTATCACTGGAGGATCAGCAGACACGGACCTGCACACCCGGATGCCCTCCCTATCACTGGAGGATCAGCAGACACGGACCTGCACACCCGGATGCCCTCCCTATCACTGGAGGATCAGCAGACACGGACCTGCACACCCGGATGCCCTCCCTATCACTGGAGGATCAGCAGACACGGACCCGGGGAGCCAACACACTTGACCACTGGTACACCGCCATTAAGAAAACTTTTCTATGCCATTCCACACTCAGGTTTTGGGAAGTCATGTCACCTGGCTGTACTTCCACTCCCGGCAGAGACTAAAGACTGCAGCACCAGTGGTGAGAACTAAGAAGGTATGGTGATTCGAGGCAGAGGAACCATAGATTTGTAGTCTGCAGAGGGCTAGATCTGTGGTGTTTAAGACCGGTGATCCAAAACAATACAAGGTCCAATAACGACCTACACAAGGCTATTTTAAGAGTGAGAAAACTATTCTGATTGAAGTTAGAAATTAAATCGGATGCATGCCAGTTCTGGCAGGGTTTGCAGGCCATTACTTCCTACAACTAGGATACCTCACTCCCAGATGAGCTTTACACCTTTTATGCAGACTTTGAAAGGGAGAATAAAACTACACTTGTGTAAATCCCTGCAGCATCTGGTGACCCTGTGATCTCTGTCTCCGAGGCCAACGTCAGGACATCTTTCAAATGGGTGAACCCTCACAAGACATCAGGCCCTGATGGTGTACCTGGTAGGGCACCGAAAACCTGTGCCAACCAGTTGGCGGGAGTGTTCAATCACATTTTCAATCACTCACTTCTGCAGCTGGCTGGTCCTACCTGCTTCAAAACGGGAAACGATCACTCCAGTGCCCAAGAAGAGCAGAGAGAGAGCTGCCTCAATGACTACCACCCGGATGCACTCACATCTACTGTGTGACATGCTTCAAGAGGTCGGTTACGGTTAGAATCACCTCCTGCCTCAGCAAGCACCTGAACCTGCTGCAATTTGCCATAATAGGTCTAACTCGGATACAATCTCACTGGCTCTCCACTCGACCTTGGATCAACTGGACAATAGCAACCCCTACGCCAGGCTGCTGTTTATCGATTACATCTTAGCGTTCAGCACAATCGTACCCACAGCATTAATCAACAAGCTCCAAAACCTGGGCCTCTGTACCTCCCTCTACAACTGGATTTTTGACTTCCTCACCGGGAGATCAAAGTCAATGCAGATCAGAAATAACATCTCCTCACCGACAATCAACACTGGCACTCCTCAAGGATGTGTGCTTAGCCCACTGCTCTACTCTCTTTACACCCACGACTGTGTGGCTGGGCACAGCTCAAACATCATATGTATACTTGCCGACAGCACAACTATTGTTGGGAGAATCTCAGACAAGGAGGAGACATACAGGAGTGAGATGGAGCAGATGGTTGATTGATGTCACAATGACAACCTTAATAAGATGTTAATAAGACCAAGGAATTGATTGTAGACGTCAGGAACTGGAAGTCAAGAGAACACACACACACACGAGTCCTCATTGAGGGATCAGCAGTGGAAAAAGTGAGCAGTTTCAAGTTCCTGGGTGTCAGCATGTCTGAAGATCTATCCTGGGCTAAACATATTGATGCAATTACAAAGACAGTGGTTATATTTCATTAGGAGTTTGAGAATTGGTACGTCACCAAAGACGCTTACAAATTTCTACAGATGCACCATGGAGGCCTTTCAAACTGGCTGCATCACCATCCGGTTAGGAGGGGCCACCGCACAGGATCGGAAAAAGCTGCAGAAGATGTAAGCTCAGCCAGCTCCATCATGGGCACTAACACCCCAGCTTCGAAGATTCTTCAAAAGGTGGCGTCTGCCATTAAGGAACACGCACAAAATGTGAGTAACTCAGTAGGCCAGGCAGCATCTGTGGAAAGTCGATGTTTCGGGTCGAGTCTCTTCATCAGGACACTCGTCAGTCACTAAGGACCCACATCACCCAGGATATGCTACCATCAAGGAGGAGGTACAAGGGACTGAAGACACACACTCAACATTTTAGGAACAGCTTCTTCCCCACTGCCATCAGATTTCTGAATGGACAATGAACCCGTGACCACTACCCCACTTTTTAAAAATTTTTAATTCTCTTTTTGCATTATTAATTCTTATTTATATATATATATATATATATATATGTGTGTGTGTGTGTGTGTGTGTGTGTGTGTGTGTGTGTGTGTGTGTAATTGCAATTTATAACTATTATTATTATGTATTCCAATGTACTGCTGCTGGAAAACAACATATACCAGTGATATTAACCCTGACTCTGAATCTGATTCTGATAATGACCACAGCTATAACGTTTCACCCTTAAACGAACAAGGACCATAATTCTCACTTTGTACATCTCTCTAGGTTGCTGCTTCCTACTGTAGCACTCGCATGGATTACAGCTCGCATAGTTTCACTCACTGATGTGATAGCTTACGTTGTGACTCTCTCTGTAACACCCTCTGATACAATGGAGTTAATTATATCTCACTGATCATGTATCACATCAGGGATTTGGTTTCATATCTAACAATCTCTGTATAGCAATATGGATTATAGTGCTCACTTTATTAATCTCTCATAACATTTAAAGTGGCACATTGGTATAATAGTATGGATAGTAATTCAATATACTGCCATATAGTACAACATGAATTACAATCCCCATCCTGACTATGGCAAAACAAACTGACTGAAAGGGCAAAACTGCTTGTAATACCCAATATCATACACTCCGATAGCACAGCACAGATTACAGCTCTCTCTGTAACACCATGCATTTGTGCCACCATTGTAATGGAGGTAGGGAGGGGAAAGAAGTGGTGGGGAGTGTGTGGGTGATAGGGAGATAGAGAGGGAGAGGACAGAGTAAGTTACCCTCCACAGCTGAAGGGATAAGCTCTTGCTCGATTCTTTTGCTCCACCTCTTTGTACTGGCTGTCTCCCCTCTTTCTTTCCAGTCCAGATAAGGGTCTTGACACGAAACATTGATGACCCATTAAGTTCCTCCAGTGCTTCGTGTGCTGTTCCAGCATGGATTTGTGAAATGGTGTCTGACTAACACAAAGGTCAATTATGGAAGAGCACATAATGGGCTTTAGCAATGCTTTTTACCAGGTCCCATGTGGAATGTAAAGGCCCATGGGATCTGAACTAGGCCGAGTGGCAGAAATCGAACGATATCGATTGACAAATGTTTTAGTGAGTGGAATGCTGTTACCACCAGAGTCTTGCAGTGCTCAGTAGTCCAATCCTTGATTGTTCTCATATGATATAGAACCAAGTGTCAGGAGGCATGATAAAGAAGCTTGCCTGCAGAAGAAGAACGACCAAGTGGCTGAAAGTGAGGAGGAACCCTGGTAATTATCAATAAGAAGATATAAATGGTCTGGTGAGATGGGCAGAAAGTGGAATTTCTGTTACAGTATGCACCTGACCACACCAGTCTCTAGGGTTTAGACGCTCTGATTCTCCAAAGTATGGATAGCTGGCGAAATCCTTTTAAAAATCCTGGCCCACAGCAAGTCAGCAGGATAAGAAATGTAGTTAAAAAGATACATGGAATACTTCCTGTTACTCCAGAATATATTTTACAATACTAGATGAGCACAGTGTCTGTACTGTGCATAACACTGATTACTACATTATGTGACTCCATTGGAGAGGGTGTAACCAATTATACTTACGAGGGAAAGTTGGCTTTTCAGAAGAGTCATGGAATCAGGGTGCTACAGTCCTGGAACAGGCCATTCAGCCCATCTAGCCTGTACCAAATTGTTGATTTGCTTAGTCCCATCGACCTACACTTGAACCATAGCCTTCCCATCCATGTACTTATACAAACCTCTCTTAAACGTTGAAATCGAACCCACATCCACCACTTCCACCAGCAGTTCATTCCACTCTCGTACCACTCTCTCACTAAAGATGTCCCCCCTCAGGTTCCCCTTTAATATTATACCTTTCACCCTTAACCTATTACCTCTAGTTCTAATCTCACCCAACCTCGGTGGAAAAAGCCTGCTCACATTTACCCTACCAGTACCCCTCATAATTTTGTATACTTCTTCCAAATCTCCCCTCATTCTCCTATGTTCCAAGGAATACCTAACCTAGTTAACCTTTCCTTTAACTCCAAATTTAGCCTCACTAATGTCTTATACACTTTAAACTGATATCCCAACTCCTGCATTCCATGTTTTGATACAGAAAGGCCAGTGTGCCAGAAACTCTCTTTACAACCCTATCTACCTGTGACACTACTTTCAAGGAGTTATGAATTCCCAGATCTCTTTGTTCTATCACAGTGCCCTACATTTCACTGTCTAGTTCCTTTCCTGGTGTGTGCTCCCAAACTGCAATTCCTCTCACTTTCTGTATTAAGCTCCATCTGCCATTTTTCAGTCCATTTTTTCAGCTGATCCAGATCCCACTGGAAGCTTCGACAGCCTTCCTCACTATCCACTATGTCCCCAATCTTGGTGTCATCCCAAATTTGCAGTTTACCACATTATCATCCAGACTGCTAATATAGATGACAAGCAACAGTGGACCCAGCACTGTTCCCTGTGGCATTCCACTAATCACAGGCCTCAGTCAGAGAGTTAACCCTCTACTACCACTCTCTGGTTTCTCCCGCAATGCCAATGTTGAATCCTATTTACTACCTCATCATGAAAACCACGCGACTGAACCTTTGAGATTAACTTCCCATGTGAGATCTTGTCAAAGGCCTTAAGTCCAATAGACAATGTCCATTGCTTTTCCTTCATCAAATTTCCTGGTAACTTCCTGAAAACTCTGTAGGTTTTGTTAGACATAACCTAGCACTTATAAAGCCATGTTGACTATCCATAATCTTCTATCCAAATACTTATATCTCTTAGAATACCTTCCCAATACTGTACCCACTACTGACACTAGGCTCACCGGCCTATACTTTCCAGGCTTATCTTAGCAACATTAGCTATTCTCCAGTCCTCCAGTACCTTACCATGGCTAAAGGACTTTTTAAATACCTCTGTTAGAGCTCCCAGCAATTTCTGCACTAGCCTCTGGCAAGGTTCGAGGGGACCCTTGGTCAGGCCCTGGGAATTTATTCACCCTAACTTGCCACAAGACTGTAAGCATCTCCTCTCCTGTAATCTGGTTATGGTCCATAACCTCACTACCATTTTGCCTCATTTCTCCCGAGTAAATATAAATGCAGAAAATCCACTTCAGACCTCCCCCATCTCTTTCGGCTCCATGCATAAATGACCACGCTTGCTATCCTCTTGTTCCTAATATATCAGCAGAAGTCGTTAGGATTCTCCTTCAATTTGCCTGCCAGAGCAAACTCCTGCCTTCTTTTAGCCCTGCTGATTTCTCGCTGGAGTGCCTCATTTGTTCCTTGCTGCCTGTCCTTACCTACGCCTCCTTCTTCCTAACAACATCCCTCAAAAACCAAGGTTCCCATCAGCCCGTTAGCCTTACTTTTTATTCTAACAGGAGCAAACAAACTCTGTACTCTCAATATTTTACTTTTCAAGGCTTCCCTCTTACCAAGCCCTCCTTTGCAAAGAAACAACTTAATCCCAGTCCACACCTGCCAGATCATTTCTGATACCATCAAAATTGGCTTTTCTCCAATTTAGAACCTCAACCCAAGTGCCAGACCTATCCTTCTCAATAATTATCTTGAAACTAATGAGAGTAAATTAGGAGTCTTGGCTGTGCATGAAACATAACAGAGATGGAAGGAAGGATTTATTTCTTCTCACTGTCAAACAGCAGGGGGCAGATGACACTTGCACTTGAACATATTCAAAGACCGAGTCATTTGTCAATTTGTTCAGTGAAGTATTTGAAGCACCAGTGAAGGTCTTAGCTTAACATATGATCCTAAGGTTTGTGAACTTTTATCACTGCTTCATTTGAAACTTCATTTCTATAGATGCACTCACCAAGAGGACCTCTGCAGACTTTCATTGGACAAGCGAAGCTGACCAAACATTCTCGGAACTAGAGCAATGTTTCACCACTGCCCCAGTGCTGCAAAACCCAGACCCATCCTGGCCAGTGGTTATCGAGGTGGATACATCCGATGTGGGCTTTGGAGCTGTTCTCTCCCAGCGCTCTTACGCAGATCCATGGCTGCACCCCTGTGCCTTTCTTTCCCAGCACTTGAGAGGAAACTGAGAATTTCTAGCTGTGAAGGAGGCCTTGGAAGAATGGCTGCACTCTCTGGAGGGGACAGTGCATCCCTTTTCTGTTTGATCAGATCACAAGAGATTCTCCTGCATTTGGAACGCTAGGAGACTCAACTCCTGTCAAGCCCATTGAGCTCTCTTCTTCACCCAGTTTAGTTTTATCCTTATCTACCATGCCAGCAACAACAATACCAAGGCTAACACTCTCTCCCAGCAGTTCAACATGCCTGAGGACTACACTGATCCAGAGCCTATCGTCCATTGCTTATGCAATGCTGCTCTGGTAATTTGCGGAATAGAGGCAGAGGTGTGGGCTGCCCTGCAGTCGGATCTGGGCCCAGGTGGGGTATTTCCAACAGGCTGTTTGTGTCCCTGCCACAGTGCACTCCCAAGTGTTGGAATGGGGTCACTCCTCCCATCTGGTTAGCCATCCAGGAATTCAATGGACTCAGCAATTTATCAAGGGACAATTTTGGTGGCCAATGACATCCCAGGACATCCATCTCTGCCTATCCCACTTGTGTCCATAACACGATGTCACGCCAGCACCCTGCAGGTCTGCTATGTTGGCTGCCTATGCCTCACCACCCCTTGTCCCATCTCTCAGTGGGTTTCATCACTGGTCTGCCCCCGTCTAATGGAAACACCACCATTCTGCTCATTGCGGAGCGATTCTCCAAGACTGCTCACTTCATTGCTCTCTCTAAGCTCATGGTTCAACATGTGTTCAGCCTGCACGGCTTCCCTCAGGACATAGAGTCTGATTAAGGACCACAGTTTTCATCCTGTTTTTGGAAAGCTTTCTGTTCTCCTTGTGGGAGCCACAGCCAGCCTCTCATCTGGTTCCCACCCCCAATCTAACAGCTATATTGAGAGAGTGAATCAGAATCTGGAGATAACACTGCACAGTCTTATCTCCTCCAAAGTTCAAAGTTCATTTATTGTCAAAGTATATATACATTATACAACCTCGAGATTCATCTCCTTACAGGTATCCATAAAACAGACACCTAAAAGAACCCATACGTTAAAGAAGGACTGTTGAATACCCAATGTACAGAGAAAAATCACATCATGCAAACAATAACTGCAAGCAAATAGCGTTCGGAACTGAAGTCTGCAAAGAGAATTTCATAGTTCTGCATAGTTCAGCACAGCGATCTGAACCAGCCCATCCCTCACCTTGAGCCCGGACATCCTGACCTTTTCAATCTGGCCCAAATCGGCATCCAAATGTTGGGTTCAATAGGCTTGATACACTCTGGTGCCCAGAACTTGTCACCTCAATTCAGCCTTCAGTGCAGTATTTAAAACGCTCGAACTTCAGGACCTCCTTGCTGTCAGCAAAGAGCCCATCACCTCACCTCACCTCACCTCACCTCACCTCACCTCACCTCCATTCTGGCACATTGAGTTGTCTCCAAGTCCAAAGGGAGTCCAATAGTCCACAGGCTATTGCTTGTAATGATTGGTCACCAGAAAAAATATGATTAACAAAGTATTTAGTTGTTTTCCTTGTTTCATTAGCCACCAGCCAGAAGTCCAACCCCACATTCTGGAGCTCTTAATTGATTTGGGCAGAGACTGCCCACAATAATCTCCAGTTGTCCTCCACTGGCATGTACCCTTCGAATGCTAGGAGAGATTCCAGCATCCACTCTTTCCTGACCAGCCGACTGACATGGGAGTTCCCGCTGCTAAACAACTGGTCTGTTGCTGCAAGCACACATTGAGATGAGTCTGGGCTTCTCTGCTGTACACTCAGAAACAACATGCCCTGCAGGCTGATCAGCTCCACAGGCAGGTGAGACCTTTTAAGCTAGGGGAGAAAGTCTGGCAGGCATCTAGGGATCTATTCCTGAAAATCAAGAGCCACAAGTTGCCCCCATGATACTTGGGACCATTCGCAGTGGAAAAGGCTATCAACAAGGTCACGTTTAGATTGTGCTAACCATCATCAATGAAGATCCACCCAGTGTTCCATGTTTCCCAGCTCACGCCAGGTACTACCTCCCCACTGGCTCCAGTCACCCCTTCTACCCCTCTTCCTCACTTGGCATTTGGTTCCCTGGTCTATACTGTGTGGCGCCTCCTGGCATCTTGCTGGGTGCAGCACAAGGTCCAGTACTTCATGGATGGGAGGGGTATAGCTGTTGAGCTGTTTGCATTTAATGTCTTAGTAATATTTGAGTAATATTGAGTATATATATTAAGCATTCTTGTTTGTTTAAATAATTCATTATGGGTTATATGTATAAATATGTGAATTGTATATGGCTACCACATGACACATGTGCACCTCACTTTAAGTAAACACAAAGTTACACTCACATTTTGGACTTCCATGTCTTCTTTTGAATTAGTTAAATGCTTTGAGGTTACAAAACATACGTTGGTGCCAGGGTATTTTTAAAATGAACCCGCGATGGCTATTGGCCTGTTGAAGTGCAGTGAGACATTCGAACTAAAACGTGCACAGCAAGGAATAGCGAGTAAAGAACGCAGCCCGGCATGGTCGAGTTAAAGAAAAGCAGCACAGCACATACTCTTCAGAAGGGAAGACACGATTGAGTTTAAAAAAAGTCAGGAAATGGAAGAATACATGGGTTCATAAGCAGTGTGTACCAGGTGATAATGATCATAAATAAAAGCAGTAATGGTTGGCTACACTGGAAAGATTGACACATTTGATTCCACAAGGGATAACTGGCTCATGTACACTGAGCTAATTGAAAAGTATTTTGAAGCCAATGAGAGACGAGTAACAATTTTGCTGAATGCATTGAGTTTAAAGGCATACAGTTTTCTTCAAAGTTTGACTACTCCAGCCAAACCAAAAGAAATTAGCTTTGCTGCTTTTGTGAAAGTAATACAGGAACACATAAAACCAAAACCATTGTTGACTGCAGAACGCTTTTGGTTTCATACGTGGAATCAAAAGGAAGGCAAGTCCATTTCAGCATACATGGCTGAATTGAAGAGATTGAAGAGATCGACTGAGCATTGTCAGTTCAGTAATGGGTGTTCAAAGGTTCAAAGGTTCAAAAGTTCAAAGGTCAAATTTAATGTCAGAGAAATGTATACAATATACATCCTGAAATGCTTTTTCTTTGCAAACATCCACAAAAACAGAGAAGTGCCCCAAAGAATGAATGACAGTTAAATGTGAGAACCCCAAAGTCCCCCCAGTTCCTACTCACGCATGTAAGTGGCAGCAAGGCAACGGTCTCCCCCTTCCCCACAATAAAAAAAATGTATCGGTACCATCACCAAGCCCAAGCATGTGCTAAGCAATAGCAAAGACACAGACCGAAGTTACCTCAAAGGCTTTGCATTTCATCTGATATTCGACAAACCACAGGTTCTCTCTTTCCCTGGCAAGGGAGAGGGAGGTGTCCCCCATTTTCACAGTGAGCGGGAGACATAACAACAACCACTGGTTTACGATGTTAGAAGTCTGTTTCGTCACTTTTTTCGAGATCTGTGTCCGAAGATCGCAAAGACCTCGGGTCTTGGGGCCCACAGCAAAAGATTTTCCAGCCTCCCCGACGACACACGAGTCTCCTGCCGTGACACCAACCCTCAATCCACTCGTCTCCAGAGACCTGAGATCTTAGGCTTCTGAACACGATCGAGACTCTCAAGCCAAACACTTGGCATGTTGAATAATGGCCAGTCATGGAACCCCCGAGAATGGGTCCCATTCCCACAAAGAACTGAGGCCTGCGTGTAACTCCAGGTCAGGGTCTTCAAAAGAACCCTGAAAGGGAAAAATAAAGGTATTAAAGGTGGAAATTGAGCTGTTTCCGAAGATGCAAACAAAGGATTGGCTGTTAGGGTGTAAAGATAAACTAAGAGATTGTGTACTTTGTGGAATCATACAAGAATGCATTCAAAAATGGCTTCTAGCAGAAGCCCAACTTACATTTAAAAGAGCAGTTGGAATAACTGTAGCAATGGAAACAGCAACCGGAGATGGAATTGAGTTGCAGTCAGGAATGAAAGTGAGTGTGAACAAAATTGCAATGTCTAAACAGAAATCAACCTGGTTGAACAAACTGTGTTAGCGTTCTGGAAGGGGCTCGCTAATTTTACAAGACTCTGGAACTTACTTTGATCTTGTGTGGTAGTACCCCCCCCCCCCATGCCAGATGGTGACGCAGCCAGTTAGAATGCTCTCCATGGTACATTTGTGGAAGTTTTTAAGTGTTTAATTTGATAAACCAAATCTTCTCAAACACCTAATGAAATATAGCCACTGTCTTGCCTTCTTTGTAGCTGCATCAATATACTGCATCCAGGTTTGGTCCTCAGAGATATTGACACCCAGGAATTTGAAATTGCTCACTCTCTCCACCACTGATCCCCCTATGAGGATTGGTTTGTATTCCCTCGTCTTACTCTTTCTGAAGTCCGTGATTGGCTCTTTGGTCTTACTGATCTTGTTGCTACAACACCACTCAACTAGCTGGTATATCTCACTCCTGTACGCCCTCCCGTCTCCATCTGAGAGTCTGCCAACATCAGCAAATTTATAGATGGTATTTGAGCTATACCTAGCCACACAGTTGTGGGTGTAGAGGGAGTAGAGCAGTGGGCTAAGCACACATCCCTGAGGTGTGCCAGTGTTGATTGTCAGTGATGAGATGCTATTTCCAATCCACACAGATTGTGGTCTTCCGGTTAGGAAGTTGAGGATCCAGTTGAAAAGGTATGGAGGCCTAGGTTCCATAGCTTTTTGATCAGAACTGTAGGAATGATAGTGTTAAAAGCTGAACTCTAGTCATAAACAGCATCCTGACAAAGGCATTTGCATTGTCCAGGTGATCCAAAGCTGGTTCAGAGATCATATTCTGAGAAAGCTTTTGAACTGTTAATTAGGCAGTTACTTGAGAAATGTACTTGGTTTTAAGATGGGAGAGAGTTCGAGGAGCTTCAAGAAAATTGCAAACATTGGCACTGTTGATCAGGGATAGTGTCACGGCTGCAGGAAAGGAGGAAGTCATGGAGGGATTGTCTACTGAATCTCTGTGGCTGGAAGTCAGAAACAGGAAGGGGTCAATAACTCTACTGGGTGTTTTTTATAGATCACCCAATAGTAACAGGGACATCGAGCAACAGATAGGGAGACAGATTCTGGAAAGGTGTAATAATAACAGGGTTGTCATGGTGGGAGATTTTAATTTCCCCAATATTGATTGGCATCTACCTAGAGCAAGGTGTTTAGATGTGGTGGAGTTTGTTAGATGTGTTCAGAAAGGTTTACTGACACAATGTGTCGATAAGCCTACACGAGGAGAGGCTGTACTTGATCTGGTATTGGGAAATGAACCTGGTCAGGTGTCAGGTCTCTCAGTTGGAGAGCATTTTGGAGATAGTGATCACAATTCTATCTCCTTTACCATAGCATTGGAGCGGGATAGGAACAGACAAGTTAGGAAAGTGTTTAATTGGAGTAAGGGGAACTATGAAGCTACCAGGCAGGAACTTGGAAGCATAAATTGGGAACAGATGTTCTCAGGGAAATGTACAGCAGAAATATGACAAATCTTCAGGGGATATTTGCATGGCGTTCTGCATAGGTACATTCCAATGAGATAGGGGAAGGATAGTAGGGTACAGGAACCATGGTGTACAAAGGCTGTTGAAGATCTAGTCAAGAAGAAAAGAAGAGCTTACAAAAGGTTCAAAAAACTAGGTAATGATAGAGATCTAGAAGATTATAAGGCTAGCAGGAAGGAGCTTAAGAATGAACTTAGGAGAGCCAGAAGGGGCCATGAGAAGGTCTTGGCGGGCAGATTAAGGAAAACTCCAAAGCGTTCTACAAGTATGTGAAGAGCAAGAGGATAAGACTTGAGAGAATAGGACCAATCAAGTGTGACAGTGGAAAAGTGTGTATGGAACCGGAGGAGATAGCAGGGATACCTAATGAATACTTTGCTTCAGTATTCACTACGGAAAAGGATATTGGTGATTAGAGGGATGACTTACAGCGGATTGAAAAGACTGAGCATATAGACATTAAGAAGAGGATGTGCTGGAGTTTATGGAAAGCATCGAGTTGGATACGTCTCCGGGACTGGATGAGATGTAGCCCAGGCTACCATGGGAGGCAAGGGAGAAGATTGCTGAGCCTCTGGCAATAATCTGTGCATCATCAATGGAGACGGGAGAGGTTCTGGAGGATTGGAAGTTTGCAGGTGTTTTTCCCTTATTCAAGAAAGGGAGTAGAGATAGCCTAAGATATTATAGGCCAGTGAGTTGGTAAGTTGATGGAAAAGATCCTGAGAGGCAGGATTTATGAACATTTGGAAAGGTATAATATGATTAGGAATAGTCAGCATGGCTTTGTCAAAGGCAGGTCGTGCCTTACGAGCCTGATTGAATTTTTTGAGGATTTGACTAAACACATTGATGAAGGTAGAGCCGTAGATGTAGTGTATAAGGATTTCAGCAAGGCATTTGATAAAGTACCCCATGTAAGGCTTATTGAGAAAGTAAGGAGGCATGGGATCCAAGGGGACATTGCTTTGTGGATCCAGAATTGGCTTGCCTACAGAAGGCAAAGAGTGGTTGTAGACAGGTCATATTCTGCATGAAGGTCGGTCACCAGTGGTGTGCCTCAGGGATTTGTTCTGGGACCCCTTCTCTTTGTGATTTTTATAAATAACCTGGCTGAGGAAGTGAAGGGATGACACAAAGTTTGGGGATGTTGTGGATAGTGTGGAGGTTTGTCAGAGGTTACAGCGGGACATCAATAGGATGCAAAACTGGGCTGAGAAGTGGCAGATGGAGTTCAGCCCAGATAAGTGTGAGGTGGTTCATTTTGGTAGGTCAAATATAATGGCAGACTCCTGGCCGTGTGGAGGATCAGAGGGATCTTGGGGTGCGAATCCATAGGACACTCAAAGCTGCTGTGCAGGTTGACTCTGTGGTTAAGAAAGCATGCAGTGTATTGGCCTTCATCAATCGTGGAATAGAATTTTGGAGCCAAGAGGTAATGTTACAGCTCTATAGGACCCCGGTCAGGCCCTTCTTGGAGTATTGTGCTCAGTTCTGGTCACCTCACTACAGGAAGGACGTGGAAACCATAGAAAGGGTGCAGAGGAGACTCACAAGGATGTTGCCTGGATTGGGGAGCATGCCTTATGAGAATAGGTTGAGTGAACTTGGCCTTTTCTCCTTGGAGAGATAGAGGATGCGAGGTGACCTGATAGAGGTATATAAGATGATGAGAGACATTGATCGTGTGGATAGTCAGAGGCTTTTTCCCAGGGCTAAAATGGCTAACACAAGAGGGCACAGGTTTAAGGTGCTTGGAAGTAGATACAGAGAAGGAGTCGGGGGGTAAGTTTTTTACGCAGAGAGTGGTGAGTGCGTGGAATGGGCTGCCGGCGGCGGTGCTGGAGGTGGATACCATAGGGTGTTTTAAGAGACTCCTGGGCAGGTACATGGAGCTCAGAAAAATAGAGGGCTATGGGTAACCTTGGGTAATTTCTAAGGAAGTACATGTTTGGCATAGTATTGTGGGCCGAAAGGCCTGTATTGTGCTGTAGGGTATCTATGTTTCTATTCAACTTTCATGAATATAAAGGTCCAGAATCTACTCTGCGTGCATTAAGGTTGTTACATGATTCTCAAGTGGGAGACTAAAAGCTGCTTGTATAATTAAAAGCAAAGACCGAAGTCCAAAAAAGGATAAAATTAAAATACGCAGAGGATTGATGAGATGATGTTGTGGATGAGGAAACCAAGAAGAGAGATCAGAGCATAAGGGGAGCGATAGGAAGTTTAATAGGAGAATACTCCAGTGAACTAAATGCACCTTCCCACGACTGAGGTGCACAAACTAGAAAGAAAAAACAGGAAGAGGAACATCCGAAAGGTGTCTGGAATTGTCAGAAACACTTCCTGCGGTCTCAGAGTCAACTTCCACAACCACCTCAGAGGGGGCCAGAGAACCTGAGATTGTCTTACAGCCACAAGTCTCACTTGCCAAGCAGAGTGATCCCATGTCAGGAAAGACATTGTCCCACAAGAGTAAGAAATCCTTCACACCAATTAAATCTTTAGGCCTGAATGGAATACTGTAATTCAAATTTACTATGCTGTGGATGTCTGTCTTTAGTAGTTGTATTATATAATATACTGTGTATATAGTTGATGCATTCTCTATAGCTAAGCAGAGAGGATCAACTGTCCTTGTACAGTGCAGTGTCTGATGTCCCTGTACCAGTACAGTGTCTCATGCCCCTGTACCAGTACAGTGTCTGATGCCCCGTACCAGTGCAGTGTCTCATGCCCCTGTACCAGTGCCGTATCTGATGTCCCTGTACCAGTGCGTCTCATGCCCCTGTACCAGTGCAGTGTCTGATGCCCCGTACCAGTGCAGTGTCTGATGTCCCGTACCAGTGCAGTGTCTGATGTCCCTGTACCAGTGCAGTGTCTGATGTCTCTGTACCAGTGCAGTGTCTGGTGCCCCATACCAGTGCAGTGTCTGATGCCCCTGTACCAGTGCAGTGTCTGATGTCCCTGTTACCAGCGCAGTGACTGATGCCCCGTACCAGTGCAGTGTCTGATGCCCCTGTACCAGTGCAGTGTCTGATGCCCTGTACCAGTGCAGTGTCTGATGCCCCTGTACCAGTGCAGTGTCTGATCTCTGTACCAGTGCAGTGTCTGATGTCTCTGTACCAGTGCAGTGTCTGATGTCCCTGTACCAGTGCAGTCTGATGTCCCTGTACCAGTGCAGTGTCTCATGCCCCTGTACCAGTGCAGTGTCTCATGCCCCTGTACCAGTGCAGTGTCTGATGTTCCTGTACCAGTGCAGTGTCTGATGTCCCTGTACCAGTGCAGTGTCTGATGTCCCGTATCAGTGCAGTGTCTCATGCCCCTGTACCAGTGCAGTGTCTCATGCCCCTGTACCAGTGCAGTGTCTGATGCCCCTGTACCAGTGCAGTGTCTGATGTTTCTGTACAAGTGCAGTGTCTGATGCCCCTGTACCAGTGCAGTGTCTGATGTCCCTGTACCAGTGCAGTGTCTGATGTCCCTGTACCAGTGCAGTGTCTGATGTCCCTGTACCAGTGCCGTATCTGATGTCCCTGTTACCAGTGCAGTGTCTGATGCCCCGTACCAGTGCCGTATCTGATGTCCCTGTTACCAGTGCAGTGTCTGATGCCCCTGTACCAGTGCCGTATCTGATGTCCCTGTTACCAGTGCAGTGTCTGATGCCCCTGTACCAGTGCAGTGTCTGATGCCCCGTACCAGTGCAGTGTCTGATGTCCCGTACCAGTGCAGTGTCTGATGTCCCTGTACCAGTGCAGTGTCTGATGTCCCTGTACCAGTGCAGTGTCTGGTGCCCCGTACCAGTGCAGTGTCTGGTGCCCCATACCAGTGCAGTGTCTGATGCCCCTGTACCAGTGCAGTGTCTGATGTCCCTGTACCAGTGCCATATCTGATGTCCCTGTTACCAGCGCAGTGACTGATGCCCCGTACCAGTGCAGTGTCTGATGCCCCTGTACCAGTGCAGTGTCTGATGCCCTGTACCAGTGCAGTGTCTGATGCCCCTGTACCAGTGCAGTGTCTGATGCCCCTGTACCAGTGCAGTGTCTGATGTCTCTGTACCAGTGCAGTGTCTGATGCCCCTGTACCAGTGCAGTGTCTGATGCCCCTGTACCAGTGCAGTGTCTGATGCCCCTGTACCAGTGCAGTGTCTGATGTCTCTGTACCAGTGCAGTGTCTGATGTCTCTGTACCAGTGCAGTGTCTGATGCCCCATACCAGTGCAGTGTCTGATGCCCCCGTACCAGTGCAGTCTGATGCCCCCGTACCAGTGCAGTCTGATGCCCCTGTACCAGTGCAGTGTCTGATGCCCCTGTACCAGTGCAGTGTCTCATGCCCCGTGCCAGTGCAGTGTCTCATGCCCCGTACCAGTGCAGTGTCTGATGTCCCTGTACCAGTGCAGTGTCTGATGTCTCTGTACCAGTGCAGTGTCTGATGTCCCTGTACCAGTGCAGTGTCTGATGCCCCGTACCAGTGCAGTGTCTGATGCCCCTGTACCAGTGCAGTGTCTGATGCCCCTGTACCAGTGCAGTGTCTGATGTCCCTGTACCAGTGCAGTGTCTGATGCCCCTGTACCAGTGCAGTGTCTGATGCCCCTGTACCAGTGGAGTGTCTGATGCCCCTGTACCAGTGGAGTGTCTGATGTCCCTGTACCAGTGTAGTGTCTGATGTCCCTGTACCAGTGCAGTATCCAGCGATCTTGTACTGTGGAGTGTCGCATAACCCTGTACCAGTCGAGTGAATGATCTACAGCCCATCTTCTCACTCCAGACTTCCATTCTCTATCCTTGTAATAAACAGAATCTGGTTCAGGCTGTATTATGTTTATGAATCATCAGACTTTCCAGCGTTTCCCATGGGGACCTATTGACTATTTCTGCAATGATAGGTTTGTTCTAACAGAATGGCAAAATAACTTAGATCCGTAAACTTCTGGAGTTTAAAAAAGGAGAGTTTTATATATATAAATAACCAGTTCAAAAATAGTGAGAAATAGAGAGGTAGTTTTCATGGGTTCAATGTGCATTCAGAATCTGAGGGCAGTGGGGAAGAAGCTGAGTGTGTCTTTAGGCTCCTGTGCCTCCTCTCTGATGGTAGTAATGAGAAGAGGGCATGTCCTGATGGTCTCCCCAGTAAAGTGCTTGTACCAGAAACCCTGCCATTCAAGAAGGCGGCTCACATTTGCCTTCTCAAAAGGAAACCTTCTGATGGGAAATAAATGCTGACTCTGTCATCAGTGCTCAGCAGCTGTTTTAAAGAGTTTATGCTGTTAGATTTTATGGAGTTATGCAGTGCAGAAACAATCCTTTTCATCCATCGAGTTTGCCCTGATCCATCATGCTGTTACATTAATCCCACACTACTTCCATTTTATTCTCCTCCACGTTCCCATCAACTCCCCCGCAGGATTCTACCACTTACCTACACTAGCAGCACTTCACAGTGGCCATCTAACCTGCTGACCCACGAGCGTTTGGGACCTGGGAGGAAACTGGAGCACCGGGACAGACTCAAAATTCCTCACAGACAGCACTCGAGGTCAGGATTGAACCCCGCTGCTGCTCGATGCTGTTACATGAGAAAGTGAGGGAATAGGGGTTGTTACCATGCTATTAGATCCGAAAGCTGCGATCCCCCATCCCCGCTGTCAAGCCAGGCAGTGTCACTGAAGGATGAACAGCTTATTCATCAAGCATGCAACTGAAGAGCTTCTGCTCGGCGTCAATAAAGTATTTAACTATTAAACTATTGTGCTGATGAATTTTACAAACGAACTTCAATTCATGCTGTTGTAAAGAGGTTATTAAAGAGCGGGCTTAATGCAAGTGACTCGATCAGAAAGTGTTACAGGGAGCAGTAATCTAGGTGCCATTTTGCGAGTGCTGCACAGGAGGTTGTAAACCCTCCTGGGATGTTATAATCGGAGCTCTAATCAATAATGTATGAGCGTAAGGTTCACAGAGTGAATAACATTCCCTGGTGTTATATCACAGGGTGCTACAACAGGAACTGAAATCCTTGCTGTTACATATGAGGGGATGAGTTGAGCTGAGAAGGTTATGAAGGTGCTACAATTCACAATATTGTTTCAGGACTGCAATGTCAGAGTGTTGCAGAACATTTGTATTGTGTTGCAATATCACAACCAACACTGACATTATCAATATTTACAATACAATTGTTTTCTATTTTTAACAATGGCACAAAGTGAAGCCTTTCATCCCATTCTACCTCTCCTTACCTGAATGGTTCAATTTAACGTCAGGGAATGTGTACAGTATACAACCTTGAAATCCTTACATCCACGAAACAGGGAAAAAAAGACCCCAAGAATGAATGACCCCAAAGCCCTCCCCCCATGCACAAGCAGCAGTAAAGTTTTAACCCTCCCCCTCCCCCACCACCCACCGAGCAATGGCAGACACCATGATCTATAGACATCAAGTACTACTGTCCATCCCAACACTTCGACATCTCAACACCCCATGCATCTTCCAGCCTATTCTCTCTCACACATGCTTATCAATCTCCACCCCCCTCTTTGATATTAACAGACCTCTGGGGCAGTTTACTGTGGACAGTTAGCCCTAACAACCTACACAGTTCAGTCTTTGTGATGAGGGAGGAAATCGGAGCAGCTGTGCAAACCCATGCCATCACAAGGAGAACGCGTTGAACTCCACACACACAGGACTAGAGCCCGGTCGCTGGAGCTATGGGGCAGTGGCACTAGCTACTGTATCGACATGCATTTGTGAGTGTTTCAGAGGGAACCGTAAACCATGTTGCCCTCTCAGTGAATGTCACAGTGGAAACCATAACCAGTGACCCGATTAGAACACAATTCATTTGAGCTAAATCAGGCACGTCTGCAATCCACTCTGTCAGATCAGACAGGATCAAAGCTGGGCTAACCTTTGCCCTCACATTACTGAGTTTTACAGAAGGACCTACGGCTGATGTGAGACCATGATACAAAGCTCTATTTTCTTTCATCAAAGCATGTTACAATTGGAATGTTTGTTACAGCTGAGTTGGTTACAATGGGCATTAGGCATATTCTATTAAATCAGACAGTGTTACAGATGATACTGTGACCAATATGTTATGTTAGAATATATTACCAGGGAGCAGTGATCCATCATGCTACAAGAAAGATTTTTACAGAGAAACCAATAATCCATGCCTTTCCATCACACAATGTTAAATTGAATTTGAAACTGCCATGTCAGGAGAGAACCATAATCAGAGGGTGTAAGAGTGTGTGCTGCCCTATCAGGGGTTATTACATTTGGCACTAGAATCTGTAGTAAACCATGTCATATTGCAGTGGGAGCTGTAACCAAGCTGACATTGTGATAGCATGACATGCTATCATACTGAAAATTGCTATAGAGTGAGCTGTAAACCTGACTACAAAATGGCCACAGTAGCAATTTACATCTGATATATTGGTGATCCATGAGAAAATGTTGTATGTAGGCTGGAGTCATGCTTGTTTATAAGAGTGTCTCATGATTGGACCAGTATATCATTTTTTATTGTTGGAAATATTTCTACATACGCTGTTAAATCATGCATTGTCACAACGGGAGTTGCAATCCACACTGATACATGTTACACATGCAAACTATTTTTACAGTGATGCATCAGCGATGTGGAGGGGGCTACAGAGGGGGAAGCCATCATTCCATTCTGTCAGAGTGTGTCACAACACTCCATAATATTACAGAAGAAGACTGCTGTTTCTGTATCAAAACATGGAGAAATGAGACTGAGTCCACACGTCAAAGTGTTGCAATGGGAGTGCAAGGAGACAATTTTGGACTAAATTGGAATCGCAGATAGATAGTTGACAGATGTGGGAGGGTTTGCACTATGTAACTTCTTACAGGGCGAGTTCAGATTGCTCAAGTGTATCGCAGGTGAGCTCAATGCCTTTAAGGCATGCTTTGGAAGAGAGAACAATGAGCTCCTGCATCTCACGTAACCTGTAATCTCAGGCTACATCCACACTACACCGGATAAATCCATAATTGAAGCTTTTTCTCTTCGTTTTTACCCTCCATCCACACTAAAACAGCGTTTTTGTCCCCCGAAACCAGAGCTTTTCAGAAACGCTTTCCAGGGTGAGTATTTTTGAAAACGCTGCTCAGGCAGATCAGTGTGGATGGGGTAACCGGAGACTTCTGAAAACGCTGTCAGATGGCAGCGCGCTATTTCATTGTTTTCTTGAACACAACCTAACAATTTCAGAACAGACGGCAACGAAACTGAAGCCAGAAGAGTTAGAAATGTACTCACCAAATACTTTGACCCATAACTTACTGAATAAATAAGTATACTCACTTTGCCCTGTTTTCTGTCCTTGCTCGTATGGTGGTTTACCTATTTATGCAAATACTTCTCTGACAATAGATGTGTAACAGCCTAATGTAACATTGTATGGAAATACAAGATAACACTAATGCAGACATGTTTTATACATTCAACAAGGTGCTTTATTAATGCAACAGAGTTAGTCAGTTTTTCAATGTTCGTCGTCAGCCGGGTCAATCTGTCCGTGAACTCCCTGTCGGTTGCCTCCATACGCTCCGGTATTTGTTTTTTTCACTTTTAAGTTCTCCTGTGCGAGAGCCAACAGCTGTCCGTCGTTTTAAGTTTTTCTAGTCTGTAACTACACAAACACGCACTTTTACGGTGAGATTCGACACCAAACATGTCACTTGTTTTCGGTAGATGCGTCCTGCGCATGCACAGGAGGAGGAGATTCGCCAAAATCTCCATTTCAATGTGTATAGAGATATTTTCAAAAACGCATAGTGTGGACGCCTATCGTTTTTATGCGAAACTGGCGTTTTCAAAATTATCCAGTCTAGTGTGGACGTAGCCTCAGTATCTGAGGCAAATGTCCAGGCATCCTTCAAGAGGGTGAAAACACAAAACGTGTCTGATCCAGACAACACCACTGGCTGAATACTGAAGATCTGTGCGGACCAACTGGCTGGGGTATTCACGGACATATTCAAATTCTCTCTTCTGCGGTCTGAGGTTCCCATGTGCTTCTAAAAGGCATCTACTACATCAGTGCCCAGGAAGAAGGTGGTGACCTGCCTCTGTGGCTACTCTGGTGGCAATAATACCAAATGTCATGGAGTGCTTTGAGAGGTTGGTTATAGTGCAGATCAACCCCTGGATTCACACTAATTTGCTTACTACCACAACAGGTCAACAGCAAATCTTATTTCTCTGGCTCTTCTCTCTGCTCTGGAAAATCTGGGCAACTGGGACTCATACATTCAATGATCACAGCTTGCTGTTCAACACGATTATCCAATCCAAACTTACAACAAGCCTCAAAACCCGGGCCTCTGTATCTCCCTCGGCAACCGAATCTTCGATTTCCTCATCAACAAACCGCAGTCAATGAGGATCAGTATCGAAATCTGATCCTCTGACCATCAACACAGATGCACCTCAAGGCTGTGTGCTTAGTCCCTGCTCTACACTCTACACACAGGCCCGTGTGGCTAAGCACTGCTTCGAGCTATTGAAAACTTCAGCAATGAGATTGTGGCGACCCACTTCCTAGCGCACTCGAACTGGCTCACAAATAGCCAGCGCGCCGGCATAAAGGCCAGTCCCAAAAGGACGCCAAGTCTGCTTCACCAGCAAGGAGAAAAGCCCGCGCGCGGGACAGGACTGTGAATACGTGCCCCCTACAGTATCCGCACGGGACAGGACTGTGAATACGTGCCCCCTACAGCATCCGCACCCAGGGAGGGCGGGATCAGGAAGGCTTTAAAGCAAGGCCACAAAGTTTGAATAAAATCTTTTTGTAACTGCATTTCATTGACTCCGTGTTGTTATTTCAGCGCTGCGTGTAGCACACCGCTACAATTGGTGACCCCGACGGCCCAAACGATATTTGGGCCGAAGATGACCGACGTCGCATCTGTTCATGCGGTTTCGTTGAAACTGCCAAGCTTCTGGACGTTGTGACCTCACCTGTGGTTCCAGCAAGCAGAAGCCCAATTCCACATTTGGCAGATAACCACGGATGCCACACGTTACTACTACGTGGTGAGCTCCCTCGACCAGGACACAGCGGCCCAGGTTGAGGAGTTCATACAGTCTCTCCCAGCGGACGGCAAATACACGGAATTCAAAGCCCTGCTCATAAGGACTTTCGGACTCTCACGGCGCGAGCCGGCTGCCCTCTTACTGCACCTGGATGGTTTGGGGGACAGACCTCCATCAGCTTTAATGAATGAGATGTTGTCTCTGGCCGACGGACATGTTTGAGCCTCATGTTTGAGCAGGCATTCCTGGAGGAGCTGCCCGAGGACATACGCCTGCTGCTGTCCGACGTGGATTTCAGCGACCCCCGGAAGGTGGCAGCCCGAGCGGACTTGCTGTGGAACGCCAAGAAGGTGAGTGGGGCGTCCATCGCACAGATCACCGGGCCACGCTCCCAGCAGCAAACCAGTCCAGGCCCAGCCGCAGAGCCCGCTAACCCCAGAGGCAGTGGTGGGGAGCCCAACGAACAATGCTGCTTCTACCACCAGCGGTGGGGCGCAGAAGCCCGCCGTTGTCGCCCGCCCTGCAAGTTCCCGGGAAATGCCAGGGCCATCCGCTGCTAATGGCTACGGCGGCTGGTCATCGGGATAGTCTCCTGTATGTGTGGGACAAGAGGTCGGGACGCTGTTTTTTGGTCGACACCGGTGCCGAGATCAGCATCTTATCTTCGACGAGTTACGACACCCGCAACAGGGCACCGGGTCCCCCCCGAGGGCCGTGAACGGCAGCACGGTCAGGACCTACGGCACCCGTACGGTGCGGCTACAGTTCAGCTCCAGCCGGTTCACGTGGGACTTCACTCTGGCCACCGTAGCCCAACCGCTTCTGGGTGCGGATTTTTTGCGGGCTCACAGCCTGCTGGTCGACCTGCCGAGGCAGAGGCTGGTCCAGGTCGAGACCTTTCAGACGTTCTCGATGGGTGAAGCCCAGTTGCCAGCCCCACACCTCGGCTCCATCACGCTGTTCGACAACGACTTCACCAGGGTCCTGGCGGATTTCCCATCGGTTCTGGCACTGCAGTTCACGGCAGCCATGCCCCGACACGGTGTACAGCACCACATCCCGGCCCAGGGACTACCCCTCCACACCCGTGCTCGAAGGCTTCCCCTGGACAAGCTCGACTGGCAAAGGAGGAGTTCAAGAGGATGGAGGAATTGGGGTTCATACGGCAGTCCGACAGCCCATGGGCCTCCCCCCTGCACATGGTGCCCAAAGCATCAGGGGGCTGGAGACCATGCGGCAACTACCGCAGGCTGAACGAGGCTACCACACCGGACCGCTACCCTGTGCCGCACATTCAGGACTTTGCAGCAAACCTGCACAGTGCACGGATCTTCTCCAAGGTAGACCTCGTCCGCGGATACCATCAAATCCCGATGCATCCGGACGACGTCCCCACTCATCACGTATGCCGTCGGCCTAAAGAATGCCGCACAGACGTTTCAGCGGTTAATGGACGCGGTGGGACGCGACCTGGACTTCGCTTTCATCTATTTGGACGACATCCTCATAGCCAGCAGCAGTCGTCAGGAGCATCTGTCCCACCTCCGTCAACTCTATGCCCAACTGAGTGAATACGGCCTGACAATCAACCCGGCCAAATGCCAGTTCAGGCTCGACACCATCGACTTCCTGGACCACAGGATCACTACAGACGGGGCAACCCCTCTGCCCGCTAAGGTAGACGCAGTCCGCCATTTCCCCCGACCCAACACAATCAAAGGCCTTCAGGAATTCGTGGGTATGGTTAATTTCTACCACCGCTTCCTCCCTTCAGCTGCCCGAATCATGCGCCCCCTGTTCGCCCTGCTGTCCGGTCCGGGCAAGGACATTGCCTGGGACAAGGAGTCCGCCGCCACTTTCATTAAAACGAAGGAAGCCTTGGCGAACGCCGCGATGCTAGTGCACCCCAGAATGGACGTCCCTACCGCCCTCACAGTGGACGCATCTAACACGGCAGTCGGTGGGGTACTGGAGCAGCTCATCGCGAGCCGCTGGCAACCCCTGGCGTTTTTCAGCAAACACCTGCGACCACCCAAGCTCAAATACAGTGCTTTCGACCGGGAACTGTTGGTGCTATACCTGGCAATCCGGCATTTCAGGTACTTCTTAGAAGGCAGGCCCTTCACCGCGTTCACGGACCACAAACCGCTTACCTTTACGTTCACGAAGGTGTCCGATCCCTGGTCGTCCTGCCAGCAGCGACATCTGTCCTACATCTCCAAATACACAACGGATGTCCGGCATGTCTCGGGAAAGGACAATGTCGTGGCGGACGCCCTCTCCCGCCCTAACATCCAAGCCCTGTCCCAGGGGGTAGACTATGAAGCACTGGCAGAGGCGCAGCAGGCAGACGAGGAGATCCCTAGTTACAGGACTGCAGTCTCCCGTTTGCAATTCCAGGACCTCCCCGTAGGCCCAGGTGAGAGGACCCTACTCTGTGACGTCACCACCGGCCAACCCCGTCCCGTCGTCCCGGCAGCCTGGCAGAACCCAGGCATGGGCAGAACCCGACCTGCGTACCCAAAGACCTGCAGAACTGTAAGTTTGTGTTTGTACGAAAGGGCGGGCATCGGGCACCGCTACAGCGGCCCTACGAGGGGCCGTCTACGGTGATCAGAAACAACAGGTCCACGTTTGTGCTGGACATTGGGGGGAGAGAGGAGGTTTTCTCGGTGGACCGACTCAAACCGGCCCATGTGGACGTGGCGCAACCGGTCGAGTTTCCGGCACTGCGGCGCAGAGGCAGACCTCCCAAACAGAGGTCTGTTGGGGGGTGTATCGCCGGTTCTGGGGGAGGGGGGGGGTTATGTGGCAACCCACTTCCTAGTGCACTTGAACTGGCTCACAAATAGCCAGCGCGCCGGCATAAAGGCCAGTCCCAAAAGGACGCCAAGTCTGCTTCACCAGCAAGGGGAAAAGCCCGCGCGCGGGACAGGACTGTGAATACGCGCCCCCTACAGCATCCGCGCTGGACAGGACTGTGAATACGTGCCCCCTACAGCATCCGCGCGCGGGACAGGACTGTGAATACGTGCCCCCTACAGCATCCGCGCTGGACAGGACTGTGAATACGTGCCCCCTACAGCATCCGCGCGCGGGACAGGACTGTGAATACGTGCCCCCTACAGCATCCGCGCGCGGGACAGGACTGTGAATACGTGCCCCCTACAGCATCCGCGCGCGGGACAGGACTGTGAATACGTGCCCCCTACAGCATCCGCGCGCGGGACAGGACTGTGAATACGTGCCCCCTACAGCATCCGCGCGGGACAGGACTGTGAATACGTGCCCCCTACAGCATCCGCGCGGGACAGGACTGTGAATACGTGCCCCCTACAGCATCCGCGCGGGACAGGACTGTGAATACGTGCCCCCTACAGCATCCGCGCGGGACAGGACTGTGAATACGTGCCCCCTACAGCATCCGCGCGGGACAGGACTGTGAATACGTGCCCCCTACAGCATCCGCGCGGGACAGGACTGTGAATACGTGCCCCCTACAGCATCCGCGCGGGACAGGACTGTGAATACGCGCCCCCTACAGCATCCGCGCTGGACAGGACTGTGAATACGTGCCCCCTACAGCATCCGCGCGCGGGACAGGACTGTGAATACGTGCCCCCTACAGCATCCGCGCTGGACAGGACTGTGAATACGTGCCCCCTACAGCATCCGCGCGCGGGACAGGACTGTGAATACGTGCCCCCTACAGCATCCGCGCGCGGGACAGGACTGTGAATACGTGCCCCCTACAGCATCCGCGCTGGACAGGACTGTGAATACGTGCCCCCTACAGCATCCGCGCGCGGGACAGGACTGTGAATACGTGCCCCCTACAGCATCCGCGCGCGGGACAGGACTGTGAATACGTGCCCCCTACAGCATCCGCGCGGGACAGGACTGTGAATACGTGCCCCCTACAGCATCCGCACGCGGGACAGGACTGTGAATACGCGCCCCCTACAGCATCCGCGCGCGGGACAGGACTGTGAATACGTGCCCCCTACAGCATCCGCGCGCAGGACAGGACTGTGAATACGTGCCCCCTACAGCATCCGCGCGCGGGACAGGACTGTGAATACGTGCCCCCTACAGCATCCGCGCGCGGGACAGGACTGTGAATACGTGCCCCCTACAGTATCCGCGCGGGACAGGACTGTGAATACGTGCCCCCTACAGCATCCGCGCGCGGGACAGGACTGTGAATACGTGCCCCCTACGGCATCTGCGCGCGGGACAGGACTGTGAATACGCACCCCCTACAGTATCCGCGCGGGACAGGACTGTGAATACGTGCCCCCTACAGCATCCGCGCGCGGGACAGGACTGTGAATACGTGCCCCCTACAGCATCCGCGCGCGGGACAGGACTGTGAATACGTGCCCCCTACAGCATCCGCGCGCGGGACAGGACTGTGAATACGTGCCCCCTACGGCATCTGCGCGAGGGACAGGACTGTGAATACGCACCCCCTACAGCATCCGCGCGCGGGACAGGACTGTGAATACGTGCCCCCTACAGCATCCGCGCGCGGGACAGGACTGTGAATACGCGCCCCCTACAGCATCCGCGCGCGGGACAGGACTGTGAATACGTGCCCCCTACAGCATCCGCGCGCGGGACAGGACTGTGAATACGCACCCCCTACAGTATCCGCGCGGGACAGGACTGTGAATACGCGCCCCCTACAGCATCCGCGCGGGACAGGACTGTGAATACGCGCCCCCTACAGCATCCGCGCGCGGGACAGGACTGTGAATACGTGCCCCCTACAGCATCCGCGCGCGGGACAGGACTGTGAATACGCGCCCCCTACAGCATCCGCGCGCGGGACAGGACTGTGAATACGTGCCCCCTACAGCATCCGCGCGAGGGACAGGACTGTGAATACGTGCCCCCTACAGTATCTGCGCGCGGGGAGGGCGGGATCAGGAAGGCTTTAAAGCGAGGCCGTGAAGTTCGAATAAAATCTTTTTGTAACTGCAGTTCATTGACTCCGTGTTGTTATTTCAGCGCTGCATGTAGCACACCGCTATAAGACCAGTGTTGTTAAAGGAATCACAAACAGTGATGAGTCAGCTTATCAGAGCGAGATAAGACACCGGATTGAGAGGTGTTGCAACAAGAATCTCTTGCTCAACATCAACAAAACAAAAGAGACGATTGTTGACTTCAGGAAGGGGAAGGAGGGCAACATTCACCATGGAGAACGACGGTGTAAAGAGTCAGCAGTTTTAAACTCCCAGGTGTTCACATTTCCAATGACCTGTTCTAGGCTGCAAGTCACTCGTAAAGTGTGTTAGTATCTTTGCTTTCTTAGAAGATTAAGGAGGCTTGGCTTGTCACCAAATATTCTAACAAACATCTAACAGCTGTACTGTTGAGTGCCCTGACTAATTGCATCATGGTCTGGTACATGTGGACTGTAAGAGGCTGCAGAGAGTAGTGTATTCTGCCCCACACATCACAGGCACAGCCCACCCCAGCACTGGTAGTATCTACGTGAGGTGCTGACTCACCCATCGTCAACGATCCCCACCATCTGGGCCATGTCTTCTTCTCACAGCTACCATCGGGCAGGAGGTACGACACGAAGCCTGAAGTCCCACACCACCAGGTTCAAGGACGGTTACTTCCCTTCGATCATTCAATTCTTGCATCAATCTCCACAACCCTAGTCACTCCAATTTAGCAACACTATGACCACCTTGCACTAAAATGGACTTACACTTGATCTTATTCTTGTTAAATTTATGCTTTTTATGTTTTTCTCCTGTGAATGCTGCTTATATGATGTGTGCCTGTGTTTCTGCCGAAAATAAGGCTTTAATGCACTGGTACACATGACAATAAGCTCACTTCAACACAGCAGAGTGTAAAAGTGGAGCTATAACATCAACTGGAAGTTTAAGAGAGTCACAGGAGACATCGTTGATGCAGTATTACAGAGTATTGTAACAAGCATTATGAGACATGAAGTTTGACAGTCTGCTAGAAAACCTGGTGTTGTGTCAGAAAGTGTGTTTACATCAGATCAAAAATCCATAATACCAGAGAGTTTTACAGAAGAAGCTGCAATTCAAGTGGCTTTAAGTGATACAAGTTAAAATCGCTGCTTTCCATCAGAGCAGGAGCTTGTGTGCTTGTTCTCCATGTTGTACCGTAAGAGTGTTACGGATTAATGAACGGTAACGTATCAGTTAGTGTGACGCTATTACAGTTTGGGGCGTTCCAGAGTTCCGAGTTCAATTCCGGCAAAGTCTGCAGGGAGCTTGCCCGTTCTCCCTGTGAGTGCGTGCATTTCCTCCAGGTGCTCCAGTTTCCTCCCACTGTCCAAAGATGTACTGGTTAGTAAGTTTGTAGGATTTTGTGAATAAAACATGCGGGAGTCATTTCACGTGCTTAACAAAAGCCACAACCCTTTACTTCCATTAGCAACAAACCAAAAACAGTCGCTTTACACTGACAACACCACCAGATGCCGTCTCTTAAACTGAACACAGCAACTCAATGACAGTGTTTGTGAATTATGTAGAACATTTTCTATTATGGACAAAATGTGTCATCTGTAACCCATTACATTACCCTTCAAAGCCTTCACCAAAACCAACATTGTGAATCTGCCTGGAGCTCGTATGAGCCACCCGGCTCGGGTCCTATGTGCCTCGGTTGGGGGAACAGCCCGTGCCTCTGGCTCGCCCAGGGGTGTGTTAACCCCACGTGGTCATGTCAGTAGGTATGGTATGGTAGTGGAACCATCCAGGTCTAGGTGGGCCCGTTGATGGCGATCTACAGAAATACATTCAGTTTGCCCTTCCTATCTACAATAAAAGTCTTTTTGCCCTATTCCAAAATGCAGAACAGGGGCTTAAGGGGTGTTGACGTACACGATGGCAGACACAAATGAACAGGTTGGAATGCAGGCCTACTGGAACACAAGACTGCTGTACGTTATGGTGGAGGTAGGAATGGAAGTAAAAGAATTGAGATTTTTGAGGAGGCCGGAATGCTGACCAAGTGATCAGGAGTAAAAATCACCCGGCACCCGTACACCAACTCAGCTCCAGAGGTCTGGCTGCACATCTGGTTTTGGAGTCATTATGAACCCCAGCAGGGCCCACGGGAGACGATCTTGCAACACTCATTCTCCCAGGAGGGCTCTCAGAACAACCTTTAAAAGACGGGTGAAAGCGCTCGCACAGGCCATTGGACTGCAGGTGATACGCCGTGGTGTGCTGCAATTTACTGACGAGGTTCTGGGCCTCTGTCTGACGTGCATTGGGGACCGTGGTTGGAAGAAGTACCAGATGGGGTGCCGAGCCAGTCGACCCAGTTGTTGATGAACGCCCGAGCCACGTCTGCAGCTGTCATCAATAGCAAAGGGACGACCTCTGGCCACCAGGTGGCTCGGTTCACCATGGTAAGGAGATGTGTGAAACCGCCCGGGAGATCCACATCGATGTGGTCTAAATCATCACCTGCTGACACACAACACAGGCTGCACTCCAGTCTTGCACGTCCCTCATGAGGCCATGCCACACAGACCTTAAAGCGACCAGTTTCCTGCCTGGATGAGAGAGGCAGTGAATGGAGTATAAACAGTAGGCCTCCAGTTTGCAGGCACTATAGAGCGGGGGCAACCGGTTAAGACAATCCACGGGAAAGAAACTCTGCGTCCCTGAAATTGAGCTCAGCCGACTACAGGCCCGTGACTGCTATCCTGTAAGCCTGCACCACTGGCCAGGTAGATTGGTCAGCTGTCACATTGGCAGGTCAGTGGACAGTGGCTTTTGACAGCAGGGATGTTGCACCTTCTGCAGAGATGCAGTGGCCAAAGAAGTCATTTGTAGACAAGCTGAACTGGCAATTAGTGGTGGTAATAATCCGCCCATGTTGCCTGAAGTGCTTGAGAAGTGTGCAGCAATGTGATAAGCCTTCAGGTTTGGACAAGCCTGTCGTCCAGACAAACAAAAAGAAAACCTAAGTCTTTTAACATCGAGTCAATTAGCTTGAAAGCCTGCGTTGCATTTTTCAGCCCAAACGGTATGCATAGCAACTCAAATAAATATTGGTTTTGATAATGTCTGCAGGGCGCACAGGCACCTGAAGGTAGTCCACTTTAGAAAGTATTATCTTTCTGGCTAAACGTGCCAGAAAGTCATGAATATGTGGGACTGGGTACTGATGGGGGGTGGTGGCCTCGTTAAGGAGGTGGTAATCACCACATGGATGGCAACCACCATCGGGCTCTGGGACCACGTGGAGAGATGAAGCCCAAGGGCTGTTCACCCTGCGTACAATGCCAAGCATCTCCACGTTAGCAAACTCAGCCTTCGTGCTGGCCAGCTTTTCTGGGTCCCGTCTACGTGCACAGGCGCGGACCAGCGAGCCACTTGTAGAAATGTGGTGCTCATCCCCTGCTTTGTGACTGTAGTGGAAAATGTGGGCTCGGTGAGGTTTGGGGATTCACCCAGCAGGCGAATGGTGCATGTGCTAGACAGAGTCATCGTGGGGAATCTACTGGGGGTACAGGGTAACGACCAAAGTCCTTTGTGTCCACAAGCCAGCAGTTCTTAGGATCTACTATCAGTCCTCTGGCACAGTGGTCCCCAACCTCCGGGCTGCGGACGGATACCAATCCGCGAAGCACGCGGGGTGCAGCGGTATCCGGGTCGCACCCAGCACGTCTTTAAGAAAAAAGCCGAAATAAACAAGCTAATTAATTATGTGCCGCCCGGCACGTAAATGTTGGCAATCGGCAATCACCTCTGAACTGGGCCAACATTTGCGTGCCACCTGGAACGGAATTAATTATCTTGTTTATTTCGGCTTTTCTTTTAAAGACGTGTTGGGTGCGACCCGGATACCGCCGCACCCCACATACTTCGTGGATCGGTATCGGTCCGTGGCCCAGAGGTTGGGGACCACTGGTCTGGCACACAGGGAATCTGTGCCTGGCAGAGGTTTATCAACTTCCACCAAGAAAAAGTCCCATGTGTAATGGTGTCCACTGAAGCAGAGCGTCACGCATTGTGTCCCGTAAGTCCGGATCCTGCTGCCATTGGCAGCCTCTAGTGAGGGTCTGTCACTTACAATCAGTGGAGATACTGTCAGCACACTCACCTGAATGCCAGCGTCACACAGGAAGCATCATCCTGAAAGGGTGTCAGTAGTGAACAGTAGACGACCCTAGCAGCTGGAACTTCTGCTGTCCCGATTTTCCGATGGTCAGCACTTCTTGACGTTTGTGCAGAACTGTGTATGGTGAAAACATAGACCCAACATTGTCTGGTTCAGAGCTGCAGGTGCAAGTGTGCTGGAGGCTCTACTGACCCAGCTCATTGAGACAGGGAAAGGAGGAGGAACGATGCACCTCTGCCTGGCTGAGTGTAGACTATCCGCCATTTCAGGAAGTCCTTCACTGTGAATTAGCAAGGGCTATGCAAACTTAATCAGGCATTTGTTGAATAAAGAGCTCTTTAAAAATAAAACAAGGATGGTGATTGGCCAGGAGAGGGAGCATCTCCCTCATTAGTTCTGAAGGCCTAGCATCGCCCAGACCGGGCAAGGAGAGCAGCTGCTTGGCCTGCTCAGACTCAGACAGTCCAGGTGAGTTTTCAGAGTGACACATGTCGGTGGGTCTCCTAGTAGACATGGTAGTGATGCTACAATGTAGCAAACCTTGCTATTGTCCTCAGTGACTTCTGGCATGTGAACTGGGCTGCTGCTTCTGCAAACCACGTGGTAGTGGGCTGCTCCCAAAACTTCAAAGCAACTGCTTTTGTCAACATGTCATTGAACAACTCCGGATTTGTCCAGAAGTGTTGGGGTCACCAACACAGGACTTTGCGAATAAAACATGCAAATGTCATTTTACATGCTTAACAAAAGCCACAGACCTTTACTTCCATTACGAACAAACCAAAAACAGTCGCTTTACACGGACACCATTACATCAGACACCATCTCCTAAAGTGAATACAACTCTATGACAGTGTTTATGAATTACAGTCCCTATTAAAAGTATTCAGCTCCCTTGTTTCATGTTTTATTGTTTTACAACATTGAATCACAGTGGACTGAATTTGGCTTTTTTGACACTGATCAACAGAAAAAGTCTCTTTCATGTCAAAGTGAAAACAGATCTCTGCAAAGTGATCTAAATTAATTACAATTATAAAACACAAAATATTTGATTGCGTAACTATTTACATTCCTTTAATATGACACACTCAGTCATCACTGGTTTTAGAAGTCACATAATTAGTTAAACTGGGATCACTGTGTACAGTCAAGGTGTTTCAAGTGACTGTAGTAAAAATACACCTGATCTGGGAGGTTCAACTGCTGGTGAGTCAGTATCCTGGCAAAAACTACACCATGAAGACAAAAGAACACTCCAAGCAACTCTGCAAAAAGATTATTGTAAAGCACAAATCAGGAGATGCATACAAGAAAATTTTAAAGTCAATCAGCTGTAAATCTGCCTAGAACAGGTCATCCTCAAAAACTGAGTGACCATGCATGAAATGGACTAGTGAGGGAGGCCACCAAGAGACCTATGACAGCTCTGGAGGAGTTACAAGCTTCAGTGGCTGAGATGGGAGAGACTGTGCATCTTACAACTGTTGCCCGGGTGCTTCGCCAGTCACAGCTTTATGGGACAGTTGCAAAGAGAAAGCCACTGTTGAAAAGAAACGCACATGAAATCTCGACTACAGTTTGCCAGAAGGCATGTGGGAGACTCTGAAATCAGCTGGAAGAAGGTTCTATGGTCTGATGAAACCAAAACTGAGCTTTTTGGCCATCAGACTAAGTGCTGTTTGGCGTAAGCCAAACACCACATATCGTCAAAAATATACCAACCCTACCATGAAGCATAGTGGTGGCTGCATCACGCTGTGGGGATGCTTCATTGTAGCAGGCCCTGGTTGGCTTGTGAAGGTAGAGGGTAAAATGAATGCAGCAAAATACAGGGAAATCCTGGAGGAAAACCTGATGCAGTCTGCAAGAGAACTGCGACTTGGGAAAAGATTTGCTCTCCAGCAAGACAATGGCCCCAAACATAGAGCCAAAGCTACACAGGAATGGCTTAAAAACAACAAAGTTAATGTCCTGGGGTGGCCAAGTCAGCGTCCAGACCTCAATCCAATTGAGAAATTGTGGCTGGACTTGTAAAGGGCCATTCACTCAATGCAATCCTCATGCAATCTGACAGAGCTTGAGCAGTTTTGTAAAGAATGGGGAAAAATCGCAGTGTCCAGATGTACAAAGCTGATAGAGACCTATCCACACAGACTCAAGGCTGGAACTGCTACCTAAGGTGCATCTACTAAATACTGACTTGAAGGGGGTGATTACTTATGCAATTAACCATTTTGAGTTTTATATTTGTAATTAATTTAGATCATTTTGTAGAGATCTGTTTTAACTTTGACATGAAAAAGTCTTTTTCTGTTGATCAGTATCAAAAAATCCAAATCAAATCCAAAGTGGTGCAATGTTGTAAAACAATAAAACATGAAAACTTTTTATCGGCACTGTATGAGGAACAGTTTCGACTGTGAACAATATGTGTGATCTTTCACCCATTACATTACTGCCCGTTACACCACTGGTGTCTCTTTTCATTACATGCCTAATCCATCGCCAGTGTTTCCTCGTGATGATTGTCAACATGTCCTCTTGATGACATTGAAGGAGTAAGACATGGTTGGAGACCTTTCTTAGCCAAAAAATACAGAGAATCTTCCAGAAGCTCATGCTGTGGAATAACAACAACTTGGCAAGTCTCTCTCTCCGTCATAGAAACAAAGAAACATAGAAAACCTACAGCACAATACAGGCTCTTTGGCCCACAAAGTTGTGCTGAACATGTCCCTACCTTAGAAATTACTTGGCTTACCAATCGCCCTCTATTTTTCTAAGCTCCATGTACCTATCCAAAAGTCTCTTAAAAGACCCTATCATACCTGCCTCCACCACCGCTGCTGGCAGCCTATTTCACGCACTCACCACTCTCTGAGTAAAAAACTTACCCCTGACATCTCCACTGTACCTACTCCCCAGCACCTTAAACCTGTGCCCTCTTGTGGCAACCATTTCAGCCCTAGGAAAAAGCCTCTGACTATCCACAGGATCAATGCCTCTCATCATCTTGTACACCTCTATCAGGTCACCTCTCATTCTCCATCGCTTCCAAGGAGAAAAGGCCGAGTTCACTCAACCTATTCTCATAAGGCATGCTCCCCAATCCAGGCAACATCCTTGTAAATCTCCTCTGCATCCTTTCTATGGCTTCCACATCCTTGTCATGTGCCAGTATTTTGACCCGTACAAGCATGTGGACAGAACACAGCTCTAGTATAGCTTCACCCTGGTGTGGATGCTGTACTTGGTCAATCCCCATACGTTACTCACTGATCTGAAGATTTGCTGAGCGCTCTGGCTATTATCCTTGGTCCTAGCGTCCTACCAAATGATGCTGCCCAGGTAGGTGAATCAACGCAACAAGCCTTGACGGGAGGAGGAGACCTAAGACCGAGCGTCTAGTCTCACTCTTTCTCTGGCTGACTAGTTGAGTGGTGTCACAGTAACACACCTTGCACTCAATGTCAGTAAGACCAAGGAACTGGTGTGGGCTTCAGAAAGAGTAAGACGAGGGAACACACACCGGTCCTCTTAGAGGGATCAGAAGTGGAAAGAGTGAGCACTTTCATTCAAGTTTCTGGGTGTTAACATCTCTGAGGATCCTTCCTGCAGCGACAAAGAAGGCACAACACAAAGTCTTCCTGGACTTTGGAATGTCACCAAAGACACTCGCAAATTTCCACAGATGTACCGTGGAGAGCATTCTAACAGGCTGCATCACCATCTGGCATGCAAATATATAATTACTCTAATTCACAGGTTTTTTCCCTCAATGATTAAGTATTGCATTGTACTGCTCCTGCAAAGAGAACAAATTTCACAACAGATGCTGGTGATATTAAACCTTATACAGAGATACAGTCGGCCCTCCTTAACCGCGGATTCCGCACGCGCAGATTCAACCAATCGCGGATTGGGAAAACCCGGAAGTTCTCTCTCCAGCACTCGTTGTTTGAGCATGTACAGACTATTTTTTCCTGTCATTATTCCCTAAACAATACAGTATAACAACTATTTACATAGCATTTACATTGTATTAGGTATTATAAGTATTCTAGAAATGACTTGAAAGTACAGGCAGTCCCCGGGTTATGAATGAGTTCCGTTCCTGAGTCCGTCCTTAAGTCGGATTTGAAGTTGGAACAGGCACATCCAGTATTATTCAGAGTCAGTTAGTCGAACATTTTTCTTAGTATATAGTACATATTTTACTTTTCTATGCATATAAAACACTTAAGAAACATAAGTATTTCAATAATTTAACCACTGTGTTGCTTAGTAATAATTGTAGCTTTCATCAGGGCAGGGCCTTTCACATGCTCCATTAAAATTGTTCCAATCATTGACCGACTGTAGCCTAATGCTTTTCCAATGACTGATGACATTTCACCTTTCCGATCGCGTTATTACTTCCACCTTATTTTCAATCGCGATCGTGATTATTTTCATGAACAGAAACACTGCGGATTCAGAGCTGCGCCGCCAGGTCCTAATGTTCACTGCACGGAGACACGTTAAATAAAGTCTGGGGTTCCACTGGGTCCTAAAGACCACCGCACTGATTCATGTTAAACAAGGGACTTGAGCATCCGCAACTTTTGGTATCCGCGAGGGGTCTTGGAACCAATCCCCCGCGGATAAGGAGGGCTGACTGTAACCAGTTTGTAACAGAACTAGCTTTTTATCATGAAAAGCTATCAACATATAACATTACTCCACAGATGTTGCAATACTTCTTTAATATTATCAATGTTCTCTTTTAATGTAGACTTGTAGAAACTTCAGTTCTACAATACTATATTTTACAGTTTCAGCACACTTTTCCCTTTATCTCTCTTCACCATCTGCTACTTCCAATTCCTTCGGACAGTTGTAAAAGTCTTCACTTCCCTCTCACAGCCAGCATCACCAACATTTGTATCGTTCGGCCTCCCTACCAAAGACGCACCTTTTGCTTTCTCCACCCCCACACATAATTAGAATTTAAAATATCATTTTTCTTAACTGCTAGTGCTGATAACAGGTCTTTGTTAACTCTCTCTTTGCACAGATGCTGCCTGGTCCGCTGGGTTTATACAACATTTTTCCTTTTCATTTCCATTTTCCAATATCATCATTTTTCCCCCTTTTCGAGATAGCGGCTGAGATCCCTCAGGTGGCTATGTAAATCTGGTTAACTATTTACACACAAATGGATTGATCAAGCTGAATATGCAAACATCATAAGGGCTTGATTCTTCGGGGAAAAAACCCAAGGATGGTCTTCCTAAGCTTACATGCAACCTTGGCTGGGCCATGCATGGTGACTGCTGTCAGCTCTGCTCTCTGTGTTATTTAAAGGGCATGGAGACATTAGAGAAAGTGTGAAAGACCTTTACTGGAGTTGCAAGGAATGATTGAACATGTCATTTCTTTCCCTAGAAATTAGAATAGAATAGAGTAGAATGGAACATTACTGTCATTGCTCAGGACTACGAGATAGTGGTGCTACTCCAGTCCATGCAAAACAATGCATACAATATAGCTTAATTTGGAAACAAAATCCCATATTTACTTTGATAGCCTATAACATTCAAAGGCAAGTAGCAATCCGGAATATAGCATTATTCAGCTGCCTTTGGGAAGAAACTGTTTTCCAGTCTTACTACCTTGGCTAAGGTGTTTCTGTATCTCCTACCAGGTAGCAGGAGATTGAACAGACAGTCTCTGGGATGGGATGGGCCTTTAATGATGTTACGAGTGCACATTGAGAGTTATAGATTGTCTCTAGCCCAAGTAGTTGAGTCCCAGTGATGTGCTGAGCCATCCTAATCACCCGTCGGAGTGCTTTGTGATCTGTCTTGCCACACTGTCATTCCATTTGCCAGTATGCTCTCTATCGCACACTGGTAAAAGTTGGCCAGTGATTTTTGGAGCAGATTAGCTCTCCTTTAGCACCTCAGGTAGTATAGTCACTGTTGTACCTTCCCTACTATCGAGGTTTTGTTGGCAGACCAAGGAGAGCTGCTCAGTGATGGTCACCTCCAAAAATTTGAAACGGGAGACACTTTCTACTACCTCACCATTTATAAATTTTTATTTATTGAGATATAGTGCGCAAGAGGCCCTTCAAGGCCAGCAACCCACCTATTTAACCCTATCCTAACTGTACTGACCAATGAAGACGAAACAGTACACCTGTGGGAGAAACCAGAGAAACCCCATGTGGTCATGGGGAGAACATACAACTCCCTACAGATTCCAGCAGGAATTGAACCCAAGTCACTGGTACTGTAAAGTGTTGTGCTAACTACTACGCTAATAGTGGGGCTTGTTCGGGACCCCTTCCCTTCCTGAAGTCAATTATCATTTCTTTTGACTTCTCGATGTTGAGTGGTAGGTTGTGGTTCCTGAACCAATTGGACAGTTTTAGCAGATTTGTTTGGCCGATCTCAGCTGTGTCATCTGCAAATTTGATGATTGAGTTTGTAGCACAAATAGGAGTGCAGACATAGGGAGAGAGAGTAGAGAAGTGGACCCAGTACACACCATGTGGGGCACCAGTGTTCAGGGTTGGGGGTGGGGGGAAATGATGATATGCATTTGCAAAATTTCACTGTCTGGATACTATTAGTGAGGAAGTTCAAGATCCAATTACAGGTTGATGTGGCAAGTATATTTAGATTAGAGAGCTAAGAGACAATGTATGATGCTTTTTTAAATATTCAGTGGATTTTCAGCAATTTGCAGCCTAGCTGCTTCTGTATTTTTGTAGATTCTTTGTCCACAAGTCTGAGGCTCAAGGCAAATTCAATCAAAGCTATCCTTGTAACTCAATTTCAATTCAATTCATTCAAGTTTAATCATCTTTCAACCGTACATGAATACAGGCAAATGAAACACAATTACTCCGGGATCAAGATGCAAAACTCAGCACCAACAGTCATACACACATAAGCACACACAAAATAGCAAGCACAAATGGTACCACAATCATCCAATAAGAGAGTTCAAATCTCATGCCATCAATATACTATCTCCACTTTCAGCACATCCTTTCTAAGATAAGGGACACAATACCCCAAGTGAGACCTATCAGTGCTTTACAAAGTATCAACATTACATCTTTGCTTTTATATTCTAGTCCTCTTGAAATGAATGCTAACGTTGCATTTGCCTTTCCGCAGACCCAACCTGCAACTTAACCTTGAGGGAATCCTGCACAACGACTCCCGAGTCCCTTTGCATCTCAGTTTTTGTGTTTCCTCTCCACTTAGAAAATAGTCAACCCTTTCATTTCTTCTACCAGAGTGCATGACCATACACTTTCTGACACTGTATTCCATCTGCCATTTCTTTGCCCATTCTTCTAATCTGCCTTTCAGTAGCCTCTCTACTTCCTCGAGACTACCTGCCCCTCTACCTATCTTCATATCATCTGCAAACATTGCAACAAAGCCATCAATTCTGTCATCTATGTTATTGACATATAATGTAAAAAGACCCACCACAGACCCTATGGAACACCACTAGTCACCAGCAGCCAGTCAGAAAAGACTCTTTTTATTCCCACTTCTTGCCTCCTGCCAATCTGCTACTTATTTATCTATGCTAGGATCTTTCCTGTAATACCAGGGGCTTGTATCTTGATAAGCAGCTTCATGTGGCACCTTGTCAAAGGATTATGAAAATCCAAGTACACATCATCAACCTATTCTCCTTTGTCTATCTATCCTGCTTGTTATTTCTTCGAAGAATTCCAGCATATCTGTCAGGCAAGATTCTCCCTTGAAGATTTCCATGCTGACTACGGCCTATTTTATCATGTCACTCCAATGCCCTGAGACCTTAATGATCAACTCCAACATCTTCCCAACCACTGAGGTCAAACTAACTGGCCTATAGTTTCCTTTCTTCTGCCTCTCTCCTTTCTTGAAGAGTGGTGACATTTGAAATTTTCCGGTCTTCCAGAACCACTCCAGAATCTAGTGATTCTCGAAAAATCATTACTAATGCCTCTACGATCTCTTCAGCCACCTCTTTCAGAATTTTGGAGTGTATATCATTTGGTCCAGGTAACTTATCTACCTTCAGACCTTTCAGTTTCCCAAGAACCTTATCTCTAGTTATGGTGACTTCACACATTTCGTGCCCCCAACACCTGGAACTTCCACCATACTGCTAGTGTTTTCCACAGTGAAGACTGATGCAAAATACTTATTCCATTCATCTGCTGTTTCCTTGTCCCCCCATTACTACCTCTTCAGCATAGTTTTCCAGTGGTCCGATATCCACTCTCACCTCTCTTATACATTTTATGTATCTGAAGAAACTTTTGGTATCTCCTTTAATATTCCATCTTTACCTTCTTAATGAATTCTGTTGGTTTTTAAAAGCTTCCCACGCCTCTAACTTCCCACTAATTTTTGCTCTATTATATGGCATCTCTTCGGCTTCTCTGTAGGCCCTGGCTTATTTTGTTAGCTCTGGTTGTGTCATCTTTCCTTTTGAATACTTCTTCCTCTTTCAGAATGTTTATTCATCAGAGCAAACGTGATGGAGATAGAGAAACTGAGAAAATGGAATGGGGTCCGTACAGGAGGCCGGGTGGTGGGATGTACAGTGACAATAGCTGTGGGAATTTGTGGGCTGGATTAGACCTTTCTCTTTACCACACTTGGACAAGTACATGGATGGGAAAAATGTAGAGGTATAAGAACCTAGCAGGAGTAAATGGGACTAGCTTAGAGGGGCATTTTTGTCGGCATGGACCAGTTAAAGGCCTCTTTCTGTGCAGTGTGACTGGATGACTACGACGTTTAAGGATGCACTTGCACATTGGTTAAAGGATTAGGAGAGAGGAGGTGACTCCTCAGGTCAGTGAGTGTGTATTAAAAACAGGGCTTCAGGGGAGTTTCGGCATTTGAATGGCAGCCAATCAGAGATCGGGACTCATTAGCAAGTGCAAATTAAGTGCAGATAGGCCTTTATTGGAGTGGGATTTTGAGGTTTTGGGTCTTTGAGGCTTCAGTGATGGGAGGCTTGAGTGAGAGAAGAGGAAAAGCTACAGGTCAATTATTTAAACAGAAGAGAGTTTGCACGTGAACTGGAAGGGGACTAATATCCTAGTGGGAAGGTTTACTAGTACTGCATGGTAGGGTTTAAACTAGAGTTGCAGGAGGATGGAACCAGACTAGCAAACCAGATAGTGGAGTGTTTTTGGAGACAGATGTTGTTAAGACCTCAGACAAATTCAGGAACCACCACATAATGGGGCTATACTATAGACCACCCAACAGCCCGTAGGAACAAATTTATAGAGTGATCGCAGACTGTTGCAAAAAGTTCTAACTTTCTACATATTGACTGGGACTCCAGTTTGTCAAATGTGTTCAGGACTGATTCCTTAATAAAAGTGGGTGTGTCAGGGCACTGTCATGACATGCTTTTTGCACTGATCTTTTTAGTGATTGCTCATCTGAAACCTGGCAGAGCCCACCCCTCTCCAGGTTTTTTTTTTAACGAGGTTGAGTTGTTCAACACTCAACCCAGGCACGGATGGAGAGTGTGCAAGGGAGCCGGCCGGATTCGAACTCAGGACCTCTCGCCCCAAAGTCCAGCGCTGATGCCACTACGCCACCAAAGTCCCAATGAGAAAATGCATAATACTTGATCTCCTATTAGGGAATGAGACAGGGCTTGTATAGAGGTACACTTTGCATCAAGTAATCTCTCAGTACCTCCAGCTGAACGTTGTCTTTTTGTGTGTTTCCCCCTAGCCGTCAGTCTGAGGTTCTGTATTGTTTTCATGCCCCATGTGCTCCTGTCCCCGCTCCTGCTCTACTCCGGCCTCTGTATCACAGAGTACCCTGCCTCTCACCTGTTTCTCATTATTACCTGTTTTGCTGCCACTTCTGTGTCATTGTGCTCCACCTATCATCTGCCTCTCTGTATATTGCTTAGTGTATTTCAGTCCTGTGTTTTCACCTGTTTGTTGCCAGATTGTGCCAGTGAGTTTTCCTGAGCCTGTCCAGCATTTGTATCTGTACTCTGTCTGTCTGAATATCGACCCTGCCTGTTTCCTGATTCTGTTTTTTGGATTTCTCTGGATGTTTTGATCCCTGCCTGAACTTTAATATCACAGTGTGCACAGTACTGGGTCTGCGATTGGATCCCTGCTCCAGTGTCCTGACATGATCACAATGTCATTGGTTTCAAAGTACATATGCAAAACGATATGTCTGGTCTGCTGGTTAAGATTCTCAATTAGAGTAAGGTCAACTTTGACGGTATCAGAGAGGATCTGACAAGGGTGGGTTGAACAGACTACTTTCTGGCGAAGCTGTATGTAGGAGGCCTTCAAAAATGACATTTTGTGAATACAAAGGTTGTACAGTATGTCCCTGTCAGAATAAAAGGCAAGGATAACCAGTTTAGGGAATCTTGGTTTTCGAGAGATATTGAAGCCCTGGTTAAGAAAACAAAGGAGGTGGGCAGCAGGATTAGGTGGGTAGGGACAAACGAGAGACTGGAGAAGTATAACAAATGCAAGAAAACACTCGAAAGAAAACAGAAGGGCTAAAAGAAGGCATGATTGCTCTGGTAGACAAGGTGAAGAAAAACCTGAAGGGCTTCTACAGATAGAGTATGTTAAGACCAAAAGGATTGTATGGGACTAACTTGGTCCTCTGGAAGATCAGAATGGTAACCCATGCGTGGAGCCAAAAGAGATGGAGGAAATCCTAAATGAATTTTTTGCAGCTGTATTTTCTCAGGAGAGGGACACTGTCTATAGAAGTGAGGCACGTCAGCAGTGAGGTGACCCTACACAGATTATAGAGGAGGTGTTTGCTGTTTTGAGGTAAGTCAGGGTGGACTAATCCCCAGGTCCTGACAATGTATTCCCTCGGATCCTGTAGGAGGCAAGCGCAGAAACTGAATGGGCTCTAGCAGAGATATTTAAATCATCCTTCGCAGCAGGTGAGGTAGCGGAAGATTGGAGCATACCCAATGTTGTTCCACAGTTTAAGAAACACTGTAAAAATAAACCAGGAAATTACAGTCTGGTGAGCCTGACATTAGTAATGAGAAAGTTATTGGAAAGTATTCTAAGAGACTGGATAAAGGAGTATTTGGATAGAAAGGGGCTGATTAGGGATAGTCAGCATGGATTTATGTGAGGTAGGTCATGTTTAACCAATCTTTTAGAGTTTTTTCAGGATGTTAACAGTAAAGTTGATGAAGGCAGGGCAGTTCAGTGTCTACATGGTCCATTAAAAGTGGTGTCAGAGGTAGATAGGGTCGTTAAGAAAGCTTTTGGAATATTGGCCTTCATATGTCAACATATTGAGTAAAGAAGTTGGAACGTTATGCTGAAGTTGTATAAGACACTGGTAAGGCCTGATTTGAAGAATTGGTCACTACCTACAGGGAAGATGTCAATAAGATTGAAAGAGTACAGAGAAAGTTTACAAGGGAATTGCTGGGACTGGAAAACCTGAGTTATAAGGAAAGATTGAGTAGGTTACTTAATTCACTGGAATGTAGAAGATTGGGGGGAGGTTTGATAGAGATATAACAAAATTATGAGGTGTATCGATAGGCTAAATGCATGCAGACTTCTTGGGTGGGATTACAACTAGAGGTCATGGGTTAAGGGTAAAAGGTGAAATGTTTAAAAGAAATATGAGAGGAAACTTCTTCACCTAGAGGGAGGTGAAAGTGCCAGCACAAGTGGTGGATGGGATCTCAATTGCAACATTTAAAAGAAGTTTAGAGATAATGAGAGAGTCACTTGTCTTGTCTTTGCATGAATGGAGTACCTATCAGTTGCTTACAATGCAGTTCTAACATCTCTACCCTGGGGTCTCCACAACAGTTCACACCTCCATTCATGCAAAGGTAAGACGAATGACTCTCTTATTACCTCTACCACTCTTAACGACCCTCATGTGAATGCTACACCTTTCAACATTTATAAACCGGAAAGCTACGCACGATGGCCCAGAACCGAAGAAACCTCTCAGATGATTTTTCACTGAGGCTAGGGGAGGAAAAAAAACAGAGGTCATGGGTTAAGGGTGAAGGGGAAAAAGTTTAAAGGGAACATTGGGGGGGGGGGCTTCTTCACGCAGAGGGTGGTAGGAGTGTGGAATGAGCTGCCAGATGCGGGCTCACTTTTGACATTTAAGAAAAACTTGGACAGGTACGTGGATAAGAGGTGTATGGAGGGATATGGCCCAGGTGCAGGTCAGTGGGACTAGGCAGAAAAATGGTTCGGTACAGCCAAGAAGGGCCAAAAGGCCTGTTTCTTTGCTGTAATGTTCTATGGTTCTATGAGTGGCAGAACAATTTCCAGACAACACACTAAGTCCAGTTTACTGTTCAATTTACTACTACTTGACCTGGATGACTGAGAACCTTCAAAGACAACTAAATGGATACATCTGAAATTAAGAAAACAAATGCCAGTACTGATAAGTGTCTACATAAAACAGATAGATTCTAAAAAAAACAAAAATCACCCAGTTTACTAAAATCCTCTGTGTCTGGGCTGGAAATCTGACATTATCTGTGATGGTCCAGGTGTGATTCCAGACTACAAAGTGAGGAGCTCTCAGATGCTTCTTCAGTTAAAGGGGACTCAAGATGGAAAACAATTGCCCACACTGATAACAAATTTCTGTAACGCAATAGTATGGATGACAGTTCCTGCTCTCACTCTCTAATGCAGGGGCTTTCAATTTTTTTTATACCAGGGATCCTTATCATTAACTGAGGGGTCCATGTTGCCCTCACATTGGGAATCCCTGCTCTAATGTACTATCCCCTGATATACCTGCATGAATATAACTCTACTTGCAGCAATCTATTTATGAGATAAGCGGAAGCTCATTAAGTTTGAGTGTGGACGGATTTTTCTCACAGTGGGTGGTGGAAACTGGATCATTAGATGTGCATTGTATTTAATAAGAGAATGGTTAAATACCTAACATGTCAAGGAATGGAGGGTATGGAGAAATGGCACAGAAGCTCAAGCATGAATGTATCAACTGGCAGAGAAACTTAAGGAACTGATAGAGCAGTGCCAGAGACAGGGGTGGAAGGTACAATGTGAGCTAGAGAAGTGGGGTGTTGAGGTTTTGCTGGCTGCTTGCTGTACCCAATCTACTTTCTCCTTGGCATCTTGGGGGCTGCAAAGAAAAGAGCCATCCAGATCATTGCAGAGGCTGCTGAGCGAGCCTCCGGATGGCCGTGGGTCCAGAGGTGTGAATCGTGGGCCAGGGCTGCTGGGACCTGATCAAACCCGACTGTGTCACCTCAGTGAGAGCATCTGATGTTGAAGGGCCCGAAACACCCAATGACTCCAGGTTACATCACTGATGATGTGTCCCAGAACATCCTGGGATGTAACTCGGCATCGTTGTGAATAGTCTGATTACCTTCTCCTGCTCTACTTTCTTGTGCTTTTCCATCCTCCTTGTGTGCTCTACAGGAGCATGTGCAAATGGATTCGGCCATTTAATCCATTGAGTCCACTCCGCCCTTTCATCATGGCTAATCCAATTTTCCTTCCTAGCCCCAAATCTCCTGCCTCCTCTCCATTTCCTTTCATGCCCTGACCAATCAAGAATCTATCAATGTCTGCTTCAAGTACAGATTAGGACTTGGCCTCCACAGCTGCCTGGTTAAAGAAATTCCTCCTCATCTCCATTCTAACAGGATGCCCCTCTGTTCTGAGGCAGTGTCCTCTGGTTTTGGGCTCTCCGACCATAGGAAACATCCTCTCTACATCCTCTCTTTCAAGACTTTTCATTCCACAGGTTTCAATGAAGTCGCCACACTTTCTTTTGAATTCTAGTGAATACAAGCCCAGAGTCATCAAACATGCTTCATATGACAAGGCATTCAATCCAGGAATCATTTTTGTGAAACTTCTAGTTTCAACACATCCCAAACCTGCCCACACTACTCCAAGTGAGGCCTCACCAGTACTGTGTAAAGTCTCAACATTACATCCTTGCTTTTATATTCTAGACCTCTTGAAATGAATGCACGGAGTCAACCTGCAAATCAACCTTTAGGGAATTCTGCACAAGGACTCCCAAGTCCCTTTGCACTTCAGTTTTTTGTATTTTCTCTCCCTTTAGAAATAGACAAACCTTTCATTTCTTCTACTAAATCCATAACCATGCACTTCCCAACACTGTATTCCATCTGCCTTTTCTTTGCCCTTTCTCCTAATCTCAGTGCTTCTGTAGCCTCTCTACTTCCTCTAAACTACCTGCCCCTCCACCTATCTTCATCTCATCTGTAAACCTTTCAACAGTCATCAATTCCATCATCCAAGTCACTGGCAAATAATTTAAAAAGAATCAGCCCCAACACAGGACCCCGTAGAACAGCTCTAGTCACCGGCAGCCAGCCAGAAATGGCTCAGTTTGTTTTTACTCTTTGCCACCTGCCAATCAGCCACTGCTTTATCCATGCTAGAATCTTCCCTGTAACACCATGGGCTCGTAGTTAGTTAAGCAGCCTCATGTGCGGCACCTTGTCAAAGGCCTTCTGAAAATCCACGTACACAACATCAAGTGATTTTCCTTTGTCTATCCTGCTTGTTATTTCTTCAAAGAATTCCAACACACTTGTTGAGCTAGATTTTCCCTTGAGGAAACCATGCTGACTGTGACCTTATTTTATCATGTGACTCCAAGTACTCCAAGACTTCATCCTTGATAATCAACTCCAACATTTTCCCATCCATTGAGGTCAGACTAACTGGCCTATAATTTCCTTTCTTCTGCCTCTCTCCTTGGAAGAGTGGAGTGACATTTACAATTTTCCAGTCTTCCAGAACCATTCCAGAATCTAGCGATTCTTGAAAAAATCAGTACTAATGCCTTCATGATCTCTTCAGCCACATCTTTCAGATCTCTGGGGTGTACATCATCGGATTCAGGTGACTTATCTACCTTCAGACCTTTCAGTTTCTCAAGTACTTCTCTCCAGTTATGGTAACTTCACACTCTTCATAACCACTGACACCTGGAACTTCCACCATACTGCTAGTGTCTTCCACAGTGAAGACTGATGCAAAATACTTATTCTGTTCACCCCTATTTTGTTGTCCCCTATTACTGGCTCTCCAGCATAGTTTCCAGCAGTCCGATACCCACTCTTGTCTCTGTTTTACACATTATATATACAAATAAATTTTTGGTATCCTCTTTAACATTATTGGCTAGTTCACTTTTAAATTCTATGTTTACCTTCTTAATGACTCTTTGAGCTGCCTTCTGTTGGCATTTGAAAACTTCCCGGTCCTCGAACTTCCCGTTGATTTTTGATCTATTATATGCCCTCTCTTTGGCTTTTATTTTGTCTTTGATTTCTCTTGTTAGCCATATTTGTGTCATCTTTTCTTTTGAATACATCTTCCTCTTTGGGATGTATATATATATATATATACTGTGCCTTCCAAATTGCTCCCAGAAATTCCAGCAATTGCTGCTCTGCTGTCATCCCTGCCAGTGTTCTTTTCCAGTCAGTTCTGGCCAACTCCTCTCTCATGCCTCTGTAATTCCCTTTACTCCACTGTAATACTGACACATCTGACTTTAGCTTTCTCTTCTCAAATTTCAGGGTGAATTTCATCCTATTATAAACACTTCCCCTAAGGAACAACACGCACAAAATGCTGGTGGAATACAGCAGGCCAGGCAGCATCTATAGGGAGAAGTGCTGTCGATGTTTCAGGCCGAGACCCTTCATCAGGACTAACCAAGAGGAAAGATAGTAAGAGATTTGAAAGTAGTGGGGGGAGGGGGAAATGCAAAATGATAGGAGAAGACCGGAGGGGGTGGGATGAAGCTAAGAGCTGGAAAGGTGATTGGCGAAAGTGATACAGAGCTGGAGAAGGGAAAGGATCATGGGACAAGAGGCCTCAGGAGAAAGAGGGGGGGGGGGGGGGAAGAGCACCAGAGGGAGATGGAGAACAGGCAAACAACTAAATATGTCAGGGATGGGGTAAGAAGGGGAGGAGGGGCATTAACGGAAGTTAGAGAAGTCAATGTTCATGCCATCAGGTTGGAGGCTACCCAGCCAGTATATAAGGTGTTGTTCCTCCAACCTGAGTTTGGATTCATTTTGACAATAGAGGAGGCCATGGATAGACATATCAGAATGAGAATGGGACATTGAATTAAAATGTGTGGCCACTGGGAGATCCTGCTTTTTCTGGCGGACCGAGCGTAGGTGTTCAGCGAAATGATCTCCTAGTCTGCTTTGGGTCTCACCAATATATAAAAGGCCACACCGGGAGCACCGGACGCAGTATACCACACCAGCCGACTCACAGGTGAAGTGTCGCCTCACCTGGAAGGACTGTCTGGGGCCCTGAATGGTGGTGAGGAGGAAAGTGTAAGGGCAGGTGTAGCACTTGTTCCGTTTACAAGGATAAGTGCCAGGAGGGAGATTGGTGGGAAGGGATGGGGGGGACGAGTGGACAAGGGAGTCGCGTAGGGAGCGATCCCTGCGAAAAGCAGAAGGGGGGAGAGGGAAAAATGTGTTTGGTACTGGGGTCTCGTTGGAGGTGGCGGAAGTTACGGAGAATTATACGTTGGACCTGGAGGCTGGTGGGGTGGTAGGTAAGGACAAGGGGAACCCTATCCCAAGTGGGGTGGCGGGTGGATGGGGTGAGGGCAGATGTGCGGGAAATGGGAGAGATGCATTTGAGAGCAGAGTTGATGGTGGATGAAGGGAAGCCCCTTTGTTTAAAAAAGGAAGACATCTCCTTCGTCCTGGAATGAAAAGCCTCATCCTGAGAGCAGATGCGGTGGAGACGGAGGAATTGTGAGAAGGGGATAGCATTTTTGCAAGAGACAGGGTGGGAAGAGGAATAGTCCAGGTAGCTGTGAGAGTCTGTAGGCTAATAGTAGATATCAGTAGATAGGCTGTCTCCAAAGATGGAGACAGAAAGATCAAGAAAGGGGAGGGAGGTGTCGGAAATGGACTAGGTAAATTTGAGGGCAAGGTGAAAGTTGGAGGCAAAGTTAATGAAGTCAACGAGCTCAGCATGTGTGCAGGAGGCAGCGCCAATGCAGTCGTCGATGTAGTGAAGGAAAAGAGGGGTATGGATACCCGTATAGGCTTGGAACATGGACTGTTCCACAAAGCCAACAAAAAGGCAGGCATAACTGGGACCCATATGGGTGCCCATGGCTACACCCTTGGTTTGGAGGAAGTGGGAGGAGCCAAAGGAAAAATTATTGAGAGTAAGAACTAATTCCGCTAGACGGAGGAGATTGGTGGTAGAGGGGAATTGGTTAGGTCTGGAATCCAAAAAAAAGTGAAGAGCTTTGAGACCTTCCTGGTGGGGGATGGAGGTATATAGGGACTGGACGTCCATGGTGAAAATAAGACGGTGGGGGCCAGGGAACTTAAAATCATTGAAAAAATTCAAGGCATGAAAAGTGTCCCGAACATAGGTGGGAAGAGATTGAACAAGGGGGGATAAGACAGTGTCAAGGAATGCAGAAATGAGTTCAGTGGGGCAGGAGCAAGCTGAGACAATGGGTCTACCTGGACAGGCAGGTTTGTGGATCTTGGGAAGGAGGTAGAAACGGGAAGTGCGGGGTGTGAAAAACTATGAGGTTGGTGGCAGTGGATGGGAGATCCCCAGAGCTGATAAGATTGGTGATGGTATAGGAGACAATGGCCTGGTGCTCCTTAGTGGGGTCATGATCAAGGGGTAAATAAGAGGAGGTATCAGAGAGTTGTTGCTGTGCCTCGGCCAGGTAGAGGTCAGTACGCCAGACAACAACAGCTTCCCCCTTATCAGCAGGTTTTATAGTGAGGTTGGGATTGGTGCAGAGGGAGCGGAGAGCAGAGCGTTCGGAAGGAGTGAGGTTGGAATTGGAACACGGTGTGGTGAAGTCGAGACGGTTGATGTCCCGTCGGCAATTAGCAATAAAGAGATCCAGAGCAGGCAGAAGACCAGAGCGGGGTGTCCATGAAGAGGAGGAGGGTTGAAGACGGGAGAAGGGGTCATCGGTGGGGGTAGGAGAGTCCTTGTCAAAGAAGTAAGCTCGGAGACGGAGCCGGCGGAAGAAGAGTTCGTCATCATGATGTACACGGAACTCGCTGAGATGTGGGCGAAGGGGGACAAAGCTGAGGCCCTTAATGAGGACAGAGCGCTCTGCCTCAGAGAGTTGAAGGTCGGAGGGAATGGTAAAGACCCGGCACAGATGAGAGATGGGATCAGAGGTAGGAGGGAGGCTGGTAGTGTCAGTGGAGAGGGAAGGGTTGGGGTAAGAGGAAGATGGAGCCTCTGAGGGTCCAGGAGCTGACGATGGGATCTGAGGGAGAGGGGATTGCAGAGTGGTGGTGGGGGAAGGGGAGACGGGAGTCACAATCGCAGCATGTGAAGACACGGCCTGGAGTTCAAGGCTGGAGTTGCAGTCGGTGGTTGAGCAATTGCTTTGAAGCTGTCCATGGTCGTTGGAACCCGCGGTGATGGTGCTGGAGTCCGTATTTTCAATATGCCCTGGGTTGCTGGGGCAGCCGAGATCGACAGCCGGGGTGAATCCATGGCCGTTGGAACACGCAGTGTTGGTGCTGGAGTCTGGGTTTTGAATACGCCCTGGGTTGCTGGGGCAGCCGAGATCGACGGCTGGGGCCGGGGACGCAATACGAAGACCATACTCTGGGGTCTGCAGATGGAAGATCTTGCGATCCTTGCAGGACGTGATAAAGTCAAAGAAACGGCGATTGCACGCATGGATCTGACGGAGGATGAAATAACGGACAGGTCCATTGCAAACGGAGAAAAAGGTGTCCCGGAGGCGTGGAAGGGATTGTGATAGGGACACCAGGTACATTCCCCTAAGGGGTCTTTTGCATTAAACTCACTAATTAAATCTGGTTAATTGCACAGCACCCAATCCAGAATAGTTGATTTTCTCATGGGCTCAACCACAAGCAGCTCTAAAATGCCATCTCAAAGGCACTCGAGAGATCCCCCTCTCCTGTAATCCAGCACCAACCTGATTTTCCCAATCTACCTGTATATTAAAGTCCCACATGATGACTGTAACATTGCCCTTTTGCATGCATTTTCTATCGTTTGTATGCTATCATTTTGCATGCATCTCAAATAGCCTCTGACAATCAAGTCCAGCTCCTGGCCTTCATGTGTGGCTTAGCTACTAAGCCCAGCAGAAATGCTTCTCAAGACAGGAGAAGGGGCAAAGGCAGTTTACTGCTGACTTATAACCAGTCGCTTTGGGCAGATGGGGCTCATCAGCCGAGGTTGGCAGCTTATCTAGGAGAAAGAAAACTCTGATCTCAGGCCTCCACTGTCTTCTGCCTGTACTCACTCATGGGGAAAGCTTCCGGAGTAAACCCTGAGGCAAAAGTCCTGAGCTGGTATCCCTAAGGCAGTTATACTTGAGTTCAACGCTGACTGGCAATTCCAGCGACGCTGCTGGTATCAAACTGTATCGGTCCTGCCATTCCTTTGGGTTCATCAGATGCGTGGAGAGGGGGAGCTTGCTACATGGGCAACAGCTTGCTCTCCATATCATACTGCCCAGGCTTGTGTATCTGGACAGCCAGGACGCAACATCCATGGTCAACTCTGACTGACAGAAGCCTCAGATCTCAGATTTTGTAGCATTCTCCCATGTACACCCTGAATTATAACTCATTTTGTAACAGCACAGAATACAGCTCTGTCTGAAGCATGAACTGATGTCACAGCAGGAAGTACAGCTCCCTCTGTAACACTATCTGTTGTAACGGCAAGGTTTACAGCTCTTTCTATGCACATTTTCTGGTGTAACATCCTGGATTACGCCTTGCACTGTCTAACATGTTGGTGTGAGAACGTCAATTGCAGTTTTTAGAATTTACGACTTACAAGATGCCACTTTAGAGGCTGCTGCATAAATTAAAACCCCATGCTATTGGAGGAAGTGTGCCCAAGAATAGATTGAAAACTGACTGTCTCGCAGCAAACAGCGATCTGGAATAAATGATTTCTTTTCAGACTGAAAAGAGTAATTGGTGGATTATTCCAGGGATCATCCTCGGCCTGCAATTGTTCACTATTTACTTTAAATAATGAACAATTTAATTGTTCATCACCTGAGCCCCAGAGATCTGAAAGAGGTGGTTAAAGAGATCATGGAGGCATTAGTACTGATTTTTGAAGAATCGCTAGATTCTGGAATGGTTCTGGAAGACTGGAAATAGTGAACAAAGTAAAAATATTTACTTTAAATGATCTACTTTAATCATTTACTTTAAACTTCCCTGTGGAAGCAACAATATGTAAGGATTTCCTGATGAAATGAAAATAGTTGGAAGGCATGTTATGATGAGGACACTGCAATTCATTTGCATAGGCTAAGTGAGCTGCCAAGATACTAACTAACGGTCTGTCATGTGGGGGAGCGTGAGGTCATGCACTTCAGTAAGAAGAATCAAAAGCTGCATTATTACCTAAATGGAGATATCACAATAACAAGTAGAGGGATCTAGGTGTTCTATCAGTGCCAGAAGGCAGGTCCAACAACTATTTAGCAGTCAAAGAGTACTTTGCACAAGCTGTTGGTTAGGCCACATCTAGAATACTGTGTATAGTTCTGAGGCCCACATCAACCAAAAAAAATAGAAATATTGGTGGCATTCCAAAGGGGATTACAATTCCTACTGTACCACAGTCTGATGTAACAGGATTGATTACAGCTGTTACTGTAACACAGCCTGAAGTAGTGCCATAGATTACAGTTCTCTCTGTAACATAGTCTAATATAACAGAATGAATTAGTTTCTGTTGTGAAGCTGTCTGATGTAACAGCATGGATTACATCTACTGTAACACACTTCAATGTAACAGCATGGATTACACCTACTGTAACAAACTTCAATGTAACAGCATGGATTACACCTACTGTAACACACTTCAATGTAACAGCATGGATTACACCTACTGTAACACACTTCAATGTAACAGCATGGATTACACCTACTGTAACAAACTTCAATGTAACAGCATGGATTACACCTACTGAAACACACTTCAATGTAACAGCATGGATTACACCTACTGAAACACACTGATGTAACCATGGATTACAGCTCTCTCTGTAACACACTGATGTAACCTTGAATTACAGCTCTCTCTGTAACACATTGATATAATCATTGATTACAGCTCTCTCTGTAACACACTGATATAATCATGGATTACAGCTCTCTCTGTAAAACACTGATATAATCATTGATTACAGCTCTCTCTGTAACACACTGATATAATCATTGATTACAGCTCTCTCTGTAACACACTGATATAATCATGGATTACAGCTCTCTCTGTAACACACTGATATGATCATGGATTACAGCTCTCTCTATAACACACTGATATAATCATGGATTACAGCTCTCTCTGTAACACACTGATATAATCATTGATTACAGCTCTCTCTGTAACACACTGATATAATCATTGATTACAGCTCTCTCTGTAACACACTGATATAATCATGGATTACAGCTCTCTCTGTAACACACTGATATGATCATGGATTACAGCTCTCTCTATAACACACTGATATAATCATGGATTACAGCTCTCTCTGTAACACACTTCAGGTGTGTCAGCTCGCAAGTTCCTCAGCTGTACAAAACCAGAGTTTAAAAAGCGCAATAAGAATAAAACAATGCTCCTCGAGTGAATGACACATCTAATTTGGTCAACACTGCTAAACCGTGAAGTCACAGAGAGAAACAGTACAGAAAGAGGCCCTGTGGCTCATTGGCCATTGCTGTCTATCAGGTACCCATTCAGACTAATCCTACACTCATTTTATTTTCCCCACATTACCATCAACTGCCCCCTCCCTGAGTTCTACCTCTTACCTACATAGGAGGGTCAAATTACAGTGGCCAGTAAATCTACCAACCACGTGCCTTTGGGATGTGAAGGGAGATCAGAGCACCTGAAGAAGACCCGCATTTGCAGGGAGAGTGTGCAAACTCCACACAGACAGCGCTGGAGGTCCGGACTGGAGATACCTGCTCTGCCTCTGATCTACCTCATGAAGATCCAGCCATTTGTCAAAACTGATCAAAACTGCCCTGAGCATGTAATTGTGGATTTAGACCAGCATCTTAAACCTTTTCACGACAGCCCCCAGATATGTTCAAAGTTCAAAGTAAATTTATTATCAAAGTACATATAGTATGTCACCATATAGAACCCTGAGATTCATTTCCTTTCAGACACACTCAACAAATCTAAAGAATAATAACCATAACAGAATTAATGAAAGACCACTCCACTTTGGCTATTCAACCAGTTTGCAAAAGACAAAGAAATACTACTACTAATAATAATAATAAATAAGTAATAAAAATTTAAAAACATGAGATGAAGAATCCTTGAAAGTGAATACATTGGGAATATTTCGATGATGGAGCAAGTGAAGTTGAATGAAGTTATCCCCTTTTGTTCAAGAGCCTGATGGTAGCGCGGTAGTAACTGTTGCTGAATCTGGTGGTGTGAGTCCCGATGATTCTGTACCTTCTTCTTGATGGCAGCAATGAGAAGAGAGCATGTCCTGTGTGGTGGAGGTCCCTGATAATGGATGCTGCTTTCCTGCGACAGTGTTTCATGTAGATAAGCTCAATGGAGGAGGGTGGGCTTTACCCATGATGCACAGGGCTGTATCCACCATTTTTTGTTGGATTTTCCATTCAAGGGCATTGTGTTTCCATACCAGGCTGTAATGTAGCCAGTCAATATACTCTCCAGTACAATTCTATTGAAGTTTGTGGAAGTTTTAGGTATTGTGCCAAATCTTCGCAAACTCTAAGGAAGATAAGTTCTTACTCACAAACACAGGACAGTCTGTGGAGTAGTTGTAAGCAGGCAGAAGCAAATGCTTCTCAGAGTCTTCAACATTATCCCTAGATCCACAAAGTTCTGAACAGTATCAAGTTAAGTACAGACCCGTTGCTAATCAACTATCCTCCCTCTGCTGGAGAATCGGAAGTCCAGCCTTGGGAAGAGACATTGTGCTCAGCTCCCATTGTAACTCTATGGGATTTGAATGTCCATCACCAGGAGTGGCTGGTTCGCACCATTATTGATCTAACTGAATAAGTGATGATAAACAGACACACAAGGGAGATTGCAGATGCTGCAAGAGGTAAAGGGCTGTTTCAGTGCCCTCCCAGCTTCTCACATTATTCCCTCCAACCCCCCCCAACCTTCCTGCCTCCCCCTTCTCACTGGCATTCACCTATTCCCCACCAGCCCCTCCTGTCTTTTTATTCTGGCTTCTGCCCTCTTCCTTTCCAGTCCTGGTGAAGGGCCTCAGCCCAAAATGTCATCTGTTCATTTCCCTCCATAGATGAGCCCTGACTGCGGAGTTGCTCCAGAATTGTGTGTGTACTGAACGGTGAAGAACATTGCTTCAGATTGATCCTATGGTAAGGACAGAATTTCACAGGAAAACCACCATCAATCCAGCTGCTGAGGACAGATCTGTCCATGACAAGATTGATAGAAGTGACCACAGCACAGTTTTGAGGAGGCAAGGTCCCAGCTTCACACTCTGGCCACTTTACATCCTACTGTGTGGGATGCGCTGAATGAGAAAGACCCACAACAGATGTGGAGGCAGCATAAATACTCCCCCGCTCCCCCACCCAGAATCTGTAACTTCATCTGCCAGGCATACCTCTCTCTCTACCATCTCCATGAAGCCTGGCTCTGTGAGGAGGGCTGTAGAGCGGACTGAGCATGGTATCACACCTGGCAAAGTCTGAGGTGCAATTAGCTTCTGTCCTACTGTTATAAGGCTATTAAGTGGAGTCCTTGCGTGTAAATGATAAATACTTGACCTCACAGGCCCCCTCGTCATGCACCTTGTTACCTCCCTCCACTGCCCTTACTCTGTAACTACATTCTGCATTCTGTTATTGATTTTTCCTTTGCAGACTCTACTTTGAAATGATGGTGTGCAAAATTAAGTTTTTCACTCTTCCTTGGAACTGGTGACTGTAACAAACCATTGCTGATTCCAATCACTCTGGAACAGATCTCTTATATGGTAAAAGCAAGCTCTTGAACTCCTGGTTAACCTCGCCATGCCATTGCAAATTGGCTGTTTGCTTGCACTCCACTTTCTCTGTGACTGTAACACTGTTCTGCATTCCATGTTGCTTCTAACTTTCTGTTCCTATTCACTGTCTGAAAGCGGTAAACAGAAGTTTTTCACTGCATCTCGGTACATGTGACAATATTAAACCCATTGCCAACCTCACACAGCAGATGATCAGCCATTCATTGAACAGTGGAGCATTGTGTAATCCATAGAGTTAACCAATCACACTGCCAATGAGTGAGATCAAAGCTCTACACTCCTCCGATCTCCAATCATAAATGGTGTGAGCAATTAAAATTCCAACATCACCACCCCCACCCCATCTTGCATGGCAGGGTGAGGCTGAAGCTCGTTCGCCCTGTGCCAAGCGGAGGATTCATCATGCCTCCCTCCTCAGGTCCTGCCATCTGCAGCCAAACCAGTCTGCCCCATTTTTGGCTGAGGAACAGCCAAGGATTCAGATAGGTAAGTCTGTGGGGCCCAGACATGACCCTGGCTGTGATAACCGGTGAAAATGAATGAACCTGCAGATGCTGGAAACCTGAAATCGGAATAGATGATTCAGCAGGTCAGGCAGCGTCTGTGGAGAGAGAAACAGCTACCTTTTAGCCATGGGACCCTTCAACAGAACTGGGGAAAGGGAATAAGTGAGGTGAGGGGGGAGCACGCTGAAACAATGACCGTCCTGGATAGACCGGAGATAAGAGTGTGGCATTGGGCCAGAGAAAAGTTGGGACCTGTGGAGGGAACTTCTCCTCTAAAAGTGAGTGGGATTCAATGGCTCCAGTTTTCCCAGTTCAAATGAGGGTCCCAAGTCTAAAACATGAACTATTTCTTTTCAGCCTGACTGCTCAGCTGAGTATCTGCAGTGGAAACTGTGAGCAGTTTCAAACTCCTGGGAGCGCACACCTCACGCAGACTCTCAGGACCCCTCAACATGTCGTCCATCGTCAAGAAAGCTCACCAACACCTCTACTTTCTGAGGAGGCTGAAGAGAGCTGGACTTTGCACACCAACGTCATGACCTTATACAGATGCACAGTGGAGCGTATCCTAGTGTGCCACTTCACATTGTGGTATAGAAACTGCACTATGGCAGACAGGAGGGCTCTACAGCTGCTAGTTAAAACTGCCCAGTACATCACAGGTACAGGCCTACCCACCATCAAGGACATATATACAGAAAGGTGCCAGAAAAAGGCCAGCAGGATTCCATCCACCCTGCTTATAGACTGTTCGGCCTGCTCCCATCAGGGAAGAGCTTTCACAGCATCCATGTCAGGACCACTACACTCAAAAACAGTTACTTAACCCAAAACGTCATACTGATCAACACTTTCACCCGTTAACTACAATAACAAACATGTCCTCTGCACGCTTTTCAGCTTAATGGCATCTTTCCCATAGCAAGGTGACCAAAACTGAACACGACTCTCCAAGTACGACCTCACCAATGTCTTGTACAACTGCAACATAATCTTCCAGCTTCTATGCACAGAATGATGAAGCCAAAAAGCTTTCTTCACCACACTGTCTACCTATGATTCCATTTTCAGAGAACTGTGTTTTTTAACTCCTGGGTTCCCTCGTGCTACAACACTCCCCAGGGCTCTACCGTTCACTGTGAAAATCCTACTCTGGATTGACTTCTGAAAATGCAACATGCCACACTATCGGAATTAATCTCCATTTGCCATTCCTCTGCCCACTTCTCCAGCTAATCAAGATCCCACTGTGGCTCTTGATAACCTTCTTGACTGTCTGTGATACCATTTATTTTAGTGTCATCCACAAAATTACATCAAAATATGAGCACCTACAGCAACTCAAAGCTAATTGTATTGGCCTACTCTGCCCAAATGCCCACAAATTACTCTCTCATTTGTTTGTTACTTGTTGTTCTCAGGTGCAAGTAAGTGTTCTTTCTGACAGAAGTTTCCATACTCCAACCAAACTGTCTCTTCCAAACGTTGTCATCATCAGTCAGCTTCAGAGGGAGAAGATTAAAACAGATGTATTAGAATTATAATGGAGTAAAGGAAATAAATTACAGAAGCATGAAGGAGAATGCAGACTAAGTTGATTGGAAGGGGACACTAGCAGGGATGATGACAGAACAGCAATGGCTGGAGTTTCTGGGGGCAATTCAGAAGGTGCAGGATAGATACCGTACATTCCAAAGATGATGAAGTATTCTGAAGAGGGGAATACACAACTGTGGCTGACAAGTGAAGTCAAAGACAGCATAAAAGGAAAAAAGAAGGCATATACTGTAATATAGCAAAAAATAGTAGGAAGTTAGAGGATTGGGAAGCTTTTAGAAACCAACAGAAGGCAACTACAAAAAGCCATGAGGACCAAAAAGATTATATGTGAAGCCAGTAATATAAAAGAGGGTGCCAAAAGATTTTTCAGTTATACAAGAGAGTACAAGAGAGGCAAAACTGGACTGACATGAGAGAGGTAGTAATGGGGGGGGGGGCAAAGAAATGACAGACAAACTTAATAAGTAATTTGTGTCAGTCTTCACCATGGAAGACACTAGCAGTCACCCAGACTAGAAGGACTACATTCGAGGGTTCTGAAGGAAGAATCTGAAGAGATTGTGGAGGCACTACTAATGATTTTTCACGAATCAGTAAATTATGAAATGGTTCTGCAGGACTGTAAAATTGCAAATATCACTCCACTTTTTAATAAAGGAGGGAGGCAAAAAACAGGAAATTATAAGCCAGTTAGCCTGACCACAGTAGTTGGCAAGATATTCAGGGTACTTAGAGGAACATGATAAAAATAGGCCAAAGTCAGCACGGTTCTAAAAAGGGAAATCTTGCCTGACAAATCTATTAGAACTCTTTGAGGAAATAACAGGCAGGATAGACAAAGGAGAGTCAGTAGATGTTGTTTACTTGGATTTTCAGAAGGTCTTTTGACAAGATGCTACACAAGAGGCTGCTTAACAAGATCAGAGCCCAAGGTATTACAGGAAGGATACTACCATGGATAGGAGATTGGATGACCGGCAGGATGCAAAGAATGGGAATAAAGGGGGCCTTTTCTAGTTGGCTGCCAGTGACTAGTGGTATTCTGCAAAGGTCGGACTTGGGACAGCTTCTTTTTACGTTATATGTCAAAGATTTGGATGATGGAATTGATGGCTTTTTGGCCAGGTTTGTGGACAATATAAAGATAGGTGAAGGGGCAGGTAGTATTGAGTCTGCAGAAGGATTTAGACAAATTGGGAGACTGGGCAAGGAAATGACAGATGGAGGTGTAGGGAAGTGCATGGTCATGCTCTTTGGTAGAAGGAATAAAGGCGTGGAACCCTGACTTCGGTTCTTTGCAGGAATGGGACCCGCTCTCGGGGCCTCACAACTAACTGTTATTCAATATGCCAAGGACGCGGCCTAGAAGACGAGCACACCTTCAGGGTTCTGGGATTTCGTGGCTCTGGAGGTGGGCGGACTCGAGGTCGGTGTCTCTGCAGGAATCCGGTGTGTCGTGGGAGAGGGAAGATCGAAAGCAGCAAGCTGGCTGCTGGCTGTGTGCCCAGAGACCCGAGTTCTTTGTGCACAGAGCTCAGAAGAAGCGATGCAGCAGACTTTTAACATCGTAAATCAGCAAATTATTTGTTATGTCTCCCCTCTCGCTGTGAAATGGGGTCACCTCTTTTTCCCTTATTCGGGACAGAGAGAGAGCCTGTGGTATGTCGAGTACTGGGTAAACAAACAGTCTTTGGGGTACTGCAAGTCTTTATTGTTGCTTTCCTACACAATTGAGTGCTCGGTGGGGGGGACGCTGATGCTTTTTTGCTGGTGGGGGGATTATTGCTTTGCTGCTGCTTGTGTGTGGGAGGGGGGAGTTGGGGGGGACTTTGGTGTTCTAACATTTAACTGCCATTTATTCTTTGAGGCACTCCTCTGTTTTCGTGGATGTTTCTGAAGAAATTCAGGATGTATATTGTATACATTTCTCTAACATTAAATTTACCTTTGAAACCTCTACAACCTTTGACTATTTTCTAAACTGAGAAAATTCAAAAATCAGAAGTGCAAAGAGACTTGGGAGTCGTCATGCAGGATTCTCAAGGAGTTAACTTGCAGGTTGAGTTGGTGGTGAGGAAGGTAAATGCAATCTTAGCACTCATTTCAAGGGGACTAGAATATAAGAGCGTGTGCACTGTTGTAACATACGGAGCATGGCCATCAGCTTTTGCACAGTCACGCCTCACCAGCAGCACCCTGGCACTGACTAGTGGTGAAGCTACCTGGTGGAGAATAAGTGGAACAATACCCAAGATCAGTAACATGGGGAGTTTTATATTCACCTGATGGAGCAGACAGCACTTCAATCTAACACCTCACTTGAAAGTCAACACTTCCAATATTTCACTTGTCTCTCAGTAACACACTGACTGATAGGCACAGCTCTCGAGTAGGGCAGACCCACTTAATTCCGGGCTGGGAGAGAGGGGTAGTCATCAGGTTTCTGAAGCAAGCTGCACAACCCAAATCTTACATCAGCAACGGAACTCATCGGCCCACCTCGAGCACTACCTTGGACATGTTGCTTTCTGTTTGCACCCTGTTGTCCTTCCTTTTCTCTTCACTGGCCTTTATAAGTTACGTATCACTTGTGCATCAGTTATGTCTTCTACGTGCCTGTGATTCTCTGCAAGCAAGATTTATCATTTTTGTACCTTATGTTACTTGGGAAAATGGAGACCCTTTCTCAGACTTCTGTTCCTGATGCAGTTACTTAGGCAGCGTGCATCTTATTTCTCTGGAGAAGGCCTCCTTCATGTTAAGAGCTACACAACATCGATTGCTCCAAACCTTAATAGCAGTCGAATGCCATCTTGCAAAGCCCCTCAGCATGGAGCCTACCATGTACCATACTCCACTGGTGTAACCTCTCCTCATTGTTCACAAGAACTGCCAGTGACACTCACATCCCAAAAACCATTTAGGAAATAACACAGCTGATCCTCGTCCGTTTTTTTTCTGGACAATTGGGTCTGAGGGAAAGTTTTTGAGTTTGGTGGGACCCACTCAGAAGCTCTGTTGCTGAGTGTTAATGGGGTCTTTGATGGAAGGGCCGGCTCCTGTCCACCTTTTCATCAGTAAAGCAGACCGCTATTGCTCTCCCAGTACGGTAGAACTACTCAGGAGGCAAAGGAAGAGGGGAGGCCATCTTACACTGACCACCAGGGAGTTAACGGCTGTGTGAAAGGACACAGGAAAAACAGAATGAAAGAGAAAAGCAACATTTCTTGGGGCTGCTGAAGAAAGGCAGGAGCCGCTTTTCTTAAATAAATTGAGGCCGCAAACAGCAAACATAAGGGGAGCAGAAAACACAGCTTTGATTGTTCATTCCCCAGCAGGAACTAAACGGCAGATGGAGCTAAGCCAGGCTCGTATGGAAACATTGCCTCATCCTCGCTTTGTTTTGCTGGCTGAATGAGACTCAAAGCAGGGCATTGTTGCTCTGTCTTGGCACTGGCTTGGATGGGCACAGAGGCTGGCAATTAATGGACTCACTCCACTGAATGAATTATGGTAACAGCAGATCTGATGGGGAAGTGGGAGCCCCAACTTTCCCAGGAGCTGAATGTATCCATGCTCTGATTGAGCTACCAACCTCATGCATTAGGCTTTGCACGTGACAGCACTTAGAGTTCAGAGGAAATCTTATAAACTGTGGTGAAGAAACCCTGGTTACCCCGATGAAGAGCTCCTCAGATCTGTTGCCATGGCACCAAGTCTCTCTTTGACTGGATTCAGGCCTTATCTGGGGTATATTGGGGGCGTGAGACTTCCGTCCTCTTACAGCACTGACCCTTCTGTGGTTTCCTGGGACAGATTGATTTATGATAAATCAATGGTTACGAGATGTGGTTGTGGGATGAGTTTGGGTACTTTAACACGGCTATATACTGTAAATGCAAGTTGTGATTGATTTATAGGAAAAGGAAGGCAGTTGTCATATTCCTTCAAGATTTGGGGATGGTATACCAAAGTAATTTTCAAAAACCACTGGAGATGTCTGTCTGATTTATTTTGTGAGAATAAGGGAAAGAATTTGCATTTGTAGAGCACTACTCACAAACTCAGATCTTTGCAGAGCTCCTTTGAAATGTAGTCACTGTAGAGCCAGAGTACTGACACACACAACAAATAATTAAATGGCCAGATTATCTATTTTCACAAAATCCTTGAGCGGCCAATATTAGGCAAGACCCCGTGAAAACGCTTAAACTTTTCTGCTATTTCGGAGATTCCAGAGGGCATTTGTTTTCACTTGAGAAAGCAGTGATTCTCATTTTAACGCGTCAGCTTCAGAGGTAGTCTCCCGCTTTTAGGAAAATATTAAGGCCAAATGGAAAAGGATCTGGTGCTTTCCCAGCATATATGATGAATAAACTCTTCTCGGGCTTCCAGTCAGGTACAGGTATCAATTTTAACCGATGTTTCGATGACAAACTCTGACATCTTCATCAGCGATGATGCCTGGGCATATCTAGTCCTGTGGTATTTATACCCCCGTTGTCTATCATGAGTGCAGAAACCAGATTGGATGAGGACTAACCAATCAGGAGGGATGGATAACGGGGGTATAAATCCCACCAGACGAGACATGTCCAAGCATCATCACTGATGAAGATGGCAGAGTCTGTCCTCGAAACGTCAGTTAAAATCAATACGTGTACCTGGTTGGGAGCTGAAGAAGAGTTTATGAAGGCCATATGTTTGGATGAATAATCCAGAGATTTGATCCAAGGAATTGCATTCAAACTTTACCACAGTATTACTCGTGGCACAGTTATGCACGATGGGGAAGGCACGGCAACATCTCTACTCACTTACAAGCTTGTATGGATTCAGCATGTCACCAAAACCTTTGACAAACTTCCACAGACAGGTAGATCCTTTATTGATCCCAAAGGAAATTACAATGTCACAGTAGCATTACAAGTGCATAGATATAAATATTAGAAGTGAAGTAGGAAGAATAAAAAAATAAGTTACTACAAACAGTCTAACAGGAGGGGGTCATCACTTCCCGGGTATAGGTTGACTCATTATGGAGCCTAATGGCCAAGGGTAAGAATGACCTCATATAGCGCTCCTTGGAGCAGCGCAGTTGTCTTAGTCTATCACTAAAAGTGCTCGTCTGTTCAGCCAAGGTGGAATGCAGAGGGTGAGAAACATTGTCCAGAATTGCCACGATTCTCCATGGGGTCCTTTGTTCTACCACAGCCTCCAGTGTGTCCAGTTTGACTCCAATAACAGAGCCAGCCTTTCTAGTCAGTTTATTGAGCCTGTTGGCACCACCCATGTTGATGCCATTGCCCCAGCACACCACCGCATAGAAGATTGTACTGGCAACAACAGACTGGTAGAAGATGTGAAGGAGAGGCCTGCATACCCCAAAGGACCTCAGTCTCCTCAGGGTGACTCTGGCCCTTCTTGTACACAACCTGTGTTGTTGCTCCACTCATTTGTCATCCAGCTGCACCCCCAGGTACTTGTAGGTCCTCAGCACATCCGCAGCCTCATCATCGATAGCAACAGGGAGCAGTGCAGGCTTACTGCCATGCACACTGGGAAGTATCTCAATGGGTTGCACGGTGGCCTGGAATGGAAACACCAATGCCCAGGAACAGAAAAGGCTATGGCAGATTTGAACTTTGAGAAGCTGACAAAATTTAAAATAGATGAAGAGGAGCTGACTATGATGTAAGTCAAAAGAGCAGCACTGGTGAAAGAAAGAAACGATATGGGATCATTGTTTCTATGAACAGTCACAGGCCACAAGTCATTGGTTGTATGCTGGCTGGAGCTGTCAGGACGATGGCCAGTGAAAGTCAGCTCATTTGTGATTTTTGTGCCTGTGTATTACAACGGTGATGTCAGCAACACTCCGCAGGCTCGGGGATCAGCAGGTAGCCACCGCTGGCTCACCAGTCCAGTGACACAGGTTCAACCCTGACCTCGGGCGCCGTGCTCTCCTCACTGCGTGAGCTTCGTCTGGCTCACCAGTCCAGTGACACAGGTTCAACCCTGACCTCGGGCGCCGTGCTCTCCTCACTGCGGGGGCTTCGTCTGGCTCACCATTTTCCCCCCAAACCCCAAAATCACGTGGGCTGTCTAGCTGACCAACAGGCTTTGCCTCAGTGCAGGTGGGTGTTGGAAGAAAGAGGTTGGAGTTGATGCCATCTGATAGAGAAATGTGGCAGGGAAATAAGTCAGGGAATGGGATCACAATGGGATTAGTCCAGTGGCTGGCATGGGCTTGGAGGACCAAATGGCCTCTCTCTGTACCACAAGAAAATACACAATGAGCTAAACAGAGGGGCAGGGACACCTTAATAATGACCCCTCAGTCCCAGGCCAGTCATAGCTGTTGCTTGTGTGCCTCATTTAAATATTGTGGATGATTTGGATGGATCAAGTAAGTTAAGGTAAATATTTATTTCAATTTTAATTAATATTTATTAATTAATATATATTAATTCATAATATATATGAATCAAATGTGCTTTTTAAATACAGACAGTCCCTGGTTACATAAGCGATCTGTTTCTGAGAACTCTCCACAAATTAATTTCTTAAGTCAGAAATTTTTCTTACATGGATACCACAAAATATTTTATCATTATCTTGTAACAATATATCAGAGGATTCTATAAGTCAGATCACCTGTAACCCAGAGAGTCTCTATACAGTTTTTAAAGCTGTTATTATTTTTAAATGGTTTAAATCTGAAAGTCTGCTTCAAGAGTAGTTAAATATTGCCAATAATGAGTGACAGCAGGAGAGGCCAAAGAGTTGTTGATGACCATCATGGGGATTCAGGGGCAGGGCCAACTACATGAGGCTTAGTTGCCTCTCAAGGTCTGCTCAAGCTTTGAGGGTCACCCAAGCTCCACCTCAATAGGTCCAGCCAGACTGCAGAAGGTTGGCGAGGCTGCAGGACTAGTAGCAAGGCAGGATCAGGTTTGGAACAACCTGGACTATTTTTGGGAACCACTCTACACTGTATGAAATAATGCAAAAGCTATTGCCTTAAACGATTCCAGAACTACAGCCATACAGAAAGCCAGGAGATACCAGATACCAAAGTGGAGAGGGCTTAACAAATCTGATGGGGTTATTAGTAAGGGGCATCTTCCAGTGGTAGTTGGATTGGTCACTGAGGGACAACATCATATTAGACTAATAGCAAAATACCCGGAGATGAAAGTAAGATGTTGTTTATATAATATGCTGTCAATTATTAGAAGAACATTCAGGAATAACTTTTAAAAGGGAATGAATGGCAATAATGGCAATAATTGGACAACTCATTCAAAGATATGAACAAGAGCAATGACTTTCCCCAGTGTTGCATCAGGAGTGTCGGGGATTTGCTCATATGCACTGGAATACGTCAATCTGAACAATATGCTCAGGGTTTGAACTTCAATACAATGAAGTTGAAGGAAATGTGCAGCTGCTGATCCAAAGCTAGTGAAAAAAGTCAGATCTAGGACGGAAATGCCTGAATAGGAGGTGACCAAATCTGGCCACATCCTGCTCCATCATTCCCCACAGTTAGTTACCTAAGCAAGTCAGATGAGTTGTGTAGAGACGACAGCATCGTGCAAGAATCATTGTGTTAAATATTCAGCCTTCCTTCTGTTAGGAAGCACACCAAGGAACGACACACCCTGATCACTCCCACCTTCAACCACTAGCTTTCTGACATGAGCAGTTACGTGCCTGGTCTCTCCACTGGCAGCATTCACACAGGGACCCAACTGTAGTTCCATCCCTTCACTATGCGTGAAGTGCAGGAATTTCTCCCATTAGTAGCTGTGAAATAACACACGGTCCCTCACACCCATCACCGTCACCTGCAGGTAAACCCCTCTGCTAATCCTATTCATCCAGGTCTTAGGTCACACATGGAATGTAAGCAGTAAAGAATTTGAATTCTGAAGAAAGCAGCTCATTTTTTTTACATCTGTGGTGTGGAGAGCAAGGTGCAAGTTTAAAGTTCCAGCACCAATCATCTGTCTGACATTGGGAGATTTCTAGAATGAAGTTTCACCGAGCAAGGCATAAATCGTTAACATACGCAGACATGGAGAACAACAGGATTACTGATACAACAGTGAGCCACAGCTTAACTGCAGGCTAGTTTAGTAGAGCAGACACAGGTTGAGAGCTAATCACTTCGGCTGGCTTCAGTCTGAGGCCCGGTGCCACTGGCGGGCTTCAGCTGCACACACACACACACTGGTATCACAGGTAGCAGCTCCCCCGATATCTGTGGGGATGTCCTAGTTAATGATTCACCTGCCTGTCTTCTGGGAGGGTGTGTGGAGGAAGCACTATATTTTCATTATACTTTCCTCCAACAGTCAGGTTCTGGAACTGACCTGTACAACCCTAACCTTACCTCAGCGAAGGAAAACTGTGGACAAGCTCTCGCATTCCCATGGACTTCTCACTGATTATATCTCTTTCTTGTGCACTAAGGAATTGTTTTTGCTGTCTTCTTACTCCTCTTTCTCTTCAAGGTCTTGTATAATTTAGCTGTACCTACCTGCAAGCTTTTTATTGCACCTAAACCTGTCCGTGCTTGGGAACATGACCATAAACTTGACTAGTAGTATGATACAACACATAAACACTGCAACATCAAACAGGAACAAGCCCAGCCAGTCTCCACGGGCCGTCAGTAGAGTGGCACAGATACAAATACCTTCAGCCCACCGAGTCTTCACTCACCATCAAGCACCCAATTACATCAATCCGACGATCAATAACCCTGTTTATTCTCCCGCATTCCCAACGACTCTCCCTCCGTACAGATTTTATCACTCACCTACATATAATGGGTGATTTACAGTGGCCAGTTACCCAAACAAACTGGAATATTTTTGTGATGTAGGAGGAAATCAGATCACTGGGAAGAAATGCATACGGTCCCAGGTTCGTCACTGCCTGTTACGCCGTTAGAGCTTACAGTAGCTTTGCTTTGTTGGTTCTGTAACAATTTTCTTTTGACCAGCCAGGGTTATTAGTCCTGAGCTGACCCCCCACCTGAACCTGGAGAACCAGTGGACCACTCTTAGTCTGGCCTCTACCCTTTGATCTGTTTGGCGTGGGTGACCCTCCCAACAGCTGAAACACGAAGCCCTGACTCTCGCCAACATAGCTCTATATGAGTCATTGAGGCACGTAAGCCTCCAAACCCTCCGAGAAGCTTGTGATCCTCTAGAGGACATGGTCACAGGGAGAACATGCAAAGTTCACACAGACAGCACCTGAGGTCAGGATTAAACCTGGGTATGTGGTACTGTGAGGCAGGAGTACTACTAGTAGTGCCACTATGTATGTGCTTAAGGAATTTGATAATATTACAGTAGAATCACTTCTTTAAACTAAAGCAAAGTTACACACACTCACACAAACATCAGGAATATACAGCACAAACAATAGTCTGATCGGGAGTGAATTAAACTCACTCATTACTCTTGACATACAGCTGACCTCGCGACCACTGCAGATTAAGGATATGCCATTTATATACAGCAAAGCCGTTAACGTTAAGATGAAGATAATTGCAATCGGACCGCAGACTGAGCTTGTCTGATATTTACAGGGATTTAGTTTTGAGTTCACGACTGCCAAGCTCTTTACCAACAAGATGAAAATAATACATGTGTCTGAAAATAAAACTGGATAATTAACATTTGATGGACCAGCGAACTTGAAGTAGAAAGGGAATTTGAGAGATAATGTACTGTCAGATACATATACCTGCTCATACACCTCCTCCCTCACCTCAGTTTAGGGCCCCAAACAGTCCTTTCAGATGAGGCAGCACTTCACCTGTGAGCCTGCTGGGGTTGTTTACCATGTCCGGTGCTCCCGGTGCCGTCTCCTCAACATCGATGAGGCCCGTCGTAAATTGGGGGACCGCTTTGTTGAGCACCTCCACACCTTCCGCCAAAAGTGGAACTTCCCAGTAGCCAAACATTTTAATACCCATTCCCATTCCTATTCTGACATGTCGATCCACGGCCTCCTCTTGTGCCAACATGAGGCCACCCTCGGGGTGGAGGAGCAACACCTTATATACTGCCTACATCGGGTAGCCTCTAACCTGATGGTATGAATATCAATTTCTCCTTCCAGTAAAAAAATTCACCTCCCCTTCCCCTCTTCCCCTGCTTCCCACTCTAGCCTTTTACCTCAGCTTTTACCTTCCCACTCGGCTCCTATCACTTTTCTCTGGGTCCTCTCCTCCTTCCCTTTCTCCTCTCCTCTCCTATTAGATTCCTTCTGTTCCAGCCCTTGACCTTTCTCACCCACCTGACTTCATCTGCCACTTTCTAGCTAGCCTCTTTCCCCTCCTTCCACCTTTTTTTATTCTGACATCTACCCCTTCCTTCTCAGTCCCGAAGAAGGGTCTTGGCACAAAATGTGATCTGTTTTTTTTCATTTCTAGAGATGCTGCCTGACCTGCTGAGTTCCTCTAGCATTGTGTGTGTGTGTTACTGTCAGATATAATGTGTTCTGAATCGGACATCACATTGGCCACAGCAGATGTAACGGATCTTATGATGGGCAATCTAAACATGAGCAGATGTGTTCTCACTGATAACCCAACTAGTATCCATCCCTCCATCTCTACCTTTTTGATTAGTTTGCCACTGGGGGGGCATTTTGAGTGCAAATTGGCTAAATGGTAACCAATTTACATCGGAAGAAATGGCTGTTCTGGGCTATCTTGCAAATCGTTTCTCTTGTTCTGCACACAGCAGTCCAGATGCAAGCTTACCAGAGTCCTACAAGATTGCAGGAAGATGCCTTTACCTTGTTCTCAAGTCTTCTTGCCATAAAGGGCAAACAAATCATTTTCCTTTCCAGTTATTACTTATTTGTTTAGCGATACCGCGTGGAGTCGGTCCTTCCAGCCCTTTGAACAATGCTGCCCCAGGAACCCCACAACCCCAATAAGCCCTAACCTAATCACAGGACAATTTCCAATGACTAATTAACCTGCCCGGTACGCCTTTGGACTTTGGGAGGAAACCGGAGCTCCCAGGGAAAACCCACGCATTCCACGGGGAGGACGTACAGAGACTCCTCACAGATGGCGCCAGAATTGAACTCCGAATTGCAGAACATCCCAAGCTGTGATGGTGTCACGCTAACCACTGCACTATCATTAAGAACTTTCAGTGATTAGAGTGCAAGGACCCCTATTTACTCTTCCGTCTCTCAACACACACAAAACGCTGGAGGAACTCAGCGGGCAGTTAACATCTATGGAAATGAATAAAGAGTCAACATTTCAGGCTGAGACCCTTCTTCAGGAGTGGAAAGGAAGGGAGAAGAAGTTGGGGGGAGGGAGAGGAGTACACGCTAGATGCTGATCAGTGAAACCAAATGGGTGGGGGAGGGGAGTGAAGTAAGAAACTGGAAGGTAATAGGTAGGAAAGATAAGGGGCTGAAGAAGAATTAATCTGATAGGAGAGGAGAATGAAGCCTGGGAGAAAAGGTGGGAGAAGGGGAAGGAGGGGACCAGGGGAGGTGATAGGCAGGTGAGGAGAATAGGAGAGGTAAGAAGGGAGCCAGAGTGGGGAACTGAAGGAAAGGGCAGGGGGAAGGGGAAAAATGTCTGGAAATTAGAGAAATCAACGTTCATACCATCAGGTTGGAGTCTGCCCAGGCGTAATATGAGGTGTTACTCCTCCACCTTGATAGAGGACTCATCGTGGAAGTAGAGGAGGTCATAGACCGACATATCAGAATGGAAATGGAGATTGGAATTGAAATGGTTGGCCAGCAGGAATCCCTGTGTTTTTTGTGGATAGAGCACAGGTGGTCTGCTAAGCAGTCCCCCAATCTACGTTGGGTCTCACTAACATAGACAAACAGGTACAGTGGACAACCCCAAGGGTTGCCTCAACTGGGAGGACAGTTTGGGGCCCTGAATGGAGGTGAATAGACAGGTGTGAAATTTCTTCTGTTTGCAGGGATTGCTGCCAGGATAGAGATTATTGGGGACGGATGAATGGAATCATAAACGGAGCAATCCCTGTGAAAAGCCAAGAATAGTGGGGAGGGGAGGGTCCCAATGAAAATCACTTCATTCCCCCCTGCCACCCATCTGGCTTCCTCTCATCTTCTAGCCGGTATTTCTCCCATCCCCCCCCCCCCCCCCACCTTCTTATTCTGGCTTCTTCCCCCTCCCTTTCCAGTCCTGAAATAACAACTGCTTATTCATTTCCACAGATGCTGCCTGACCAGCTGAGTTCCTCCAGCATCTTGTGTGTGTTCCTCTGGATCTCCAGCACCTGAAGAATCTCTTGTGTTTATGCCTTCCTATCTCACAACATGTAAGTCATATTCCAGTTTACTATTTTTTTTGGATGAATTTGCATGTTTCCACATCATATTCCATCTGCCATCTCACTGCCCATTGACATAGTTTGTCTACTTCACCTCTCGGCACCAGCCTCACTGTTCACAATGCCACCCAGCTTCGCGTTATCACTGTACTTGGGCACATCACACTTGGTACCTTCTCCCAAATCTCTCTCAGAGATATGAACAGCTGGAGGTCTAGTACTGATCTCTGTGGGACCTCGCTAATTTAAAAATCTCAGCGAGAAAATTGTTCTTTCCTTTCTCTGATTTTAAAAAAATTTGTTAATGAATACTCAGTCTACACTGAAATATTACTCTAATTCATGGGCTCTCATTTTATTCAATAACTTTTTGTGTGACACATAGATTTCACAGTATCAAATTGCCACATCCACTCATTTTCCCTTATCTATTCTAACTGCAACCTAAAGATAAAATACTGACGGGTTTATTCAATGCGATTTCCCTTTCATAACATCATGTCAGCTCTGCACAGTCCTGTAATTATTATTTCAGTTGCTATGGGCAAACTTTACTAAGATGCCCCTTGCTGAGGTGGCCCCTGAAACAGTTTGATTTTTGACTTCAGGAGGAGAGAGGAAAGTAAACGTGCACCAGTCTATGCTGGGTGATCAGCAGGCTTTAAATTCCTGGGCTTTAACATTTCAGACAACTGGTCCTGAGCCCAGCACGTAGGTGCAAGCACACTCATGCCAGTGTCTATTTCCTTAGGAGGTTAAGGAGATTCAGCTTATCACTAAACACTCTACAGATGTACTGTTGAATTTATCCTGACTGATTGTATCATGGTCTGGTATAGCAATTCAAATGTAGAGGAATGTAAAAGCTGCAGGGAATAGCAGGTTCTGCTCATTACGCACCATCATCAGTAGCATCTACAAAGGCACTATGTACTAAAACGGGCTTTTATTAAATTCTATCTATGTTCGTACTTGAAATATTGTGGAATATTGGTTGCTCGGGTTGGCTACTTGCAAGGTGGGTTGATCACCGTGTTTGGTGAAATGTTTGCAGACGTTACGAGAAGCCATCATCAGTGCACAGTTGGGGGTGCTGTCTCCTCAGAATGCAGGCTTATATACTCCCCCCGGGTCCGAATGGATAATGATAGATGCCGCGGTCTGGTTGGCTGGTTCAAAACACTGAACAGTTTGGCAGCAGAAGTTTCCAGGGAGGTCTGCTGGAAGTACTTGCTTCGCTGTCCAGCTCCCCAAATTACTGACGACTTGTTGACATCGTTGTTCCTCTTTTGACGATAGAAGAGAACTTTGTGTCCATAAATATTTCTACATGAGCTCACACAAAAAATATTCTCACCAATGTTGATGTGGTGGAGAGGAGGTCACAGCCTGGAGTGAGGCAACCATCGAGTGAATGGAAGAAATGCAACACTACATACATGTGGTCATGATAACAAGCACATCATATCTGAACATGACACACAATAGACTGATTTATTCTGTATTATCCCCCCTCCTTAATGCATTAAACAGATAACCTCATACACAGCTTATCACCAAGACAATCCTCACCTCACCCTATCATAGGCATTCCCTTTGTTTTACCTGCCTCTCCTCCACTCTCTTTGCAGCTTGTTACTAACTTTCCAGGTAACCAACCTGAAACTCTAGTTCTGCTTCTCTCTCCACAGCTGCTGTCCGACACAGAAAGAGTTTCCAGAATATTCTGCTTTTTAGTATTGACTCTCGTGATGACTGCACCCAGTCCCTGCCTGGAAGAGTGCACCAAAGACGAGGAGCATAAAGACTCCAGCCCCAGCCACGTGGAGGGCTTTTAAAGGAATTTGGAGTCTGACATTCCCAGCAGGGGCACAGGTGGGGAACTTAACCAAGTGCAGAGTTAACCACTAAACAACACTGACACACTTCACCAATGTTACAGCAACAGCTTAGGTTTCTGCTGCAGAAGCTTAGAGCAGAAAGTACTGATGCACTACTACAACCTGCTTTCAGATTGCATGCTACATGCCTTATTGAGATGCTGTAGCAGTAAAGAGAGCCAGGGCCCATACTGAGTATAAACTGGTTTCTGTTTGAACTTCCCACTCTGTCCTTGTTCTGACTACTCAGCCAGCAGCTGTGGTTGGGATTTGTGTTCAAGCAGATGTTTACCATTAATCATCCTTGAGATGTGAGCAGCCATACATAGGCAATGTCTACTCACGCTCGAGGACCGCTAGGGGCTAACTTCCTGATCTCTGCTGTTGTTAGATCATTAGATCCTTGATGTCATGTGGTGCTGAGGTGGAGATGGTTGAGAGCTTCAAGTTCCTAAGTGTAAAGATCATTGCTAGCCTGTCCTGGTCCAACTAAGAAAGCACATCGGCACATCTACTTCCTCAGAAGACTGAGGAAATTCAGCATGTCTGAAATTCACCCATTTTTCTAGATGCGCCATAGAAAGCATCCTTTCTGGATGCAGCAGTGTGGTATCGCAACTGCTCTGCACCTAACTGCAGGAAATCGTAGTGTTGTCAAATGTGTTATCATGAAAACCAGCCTCCCCTCCAGTCGTTCTGTCTATGGTCCCCCCTGCCTTGGTCAAGCAGGCAACATCATTAAAAGACACTTCCCACCTTGGATATTCTCTCTTCTGTCAGACAGAAGATACAAATGCTTGAAAACACGAACAGCTACTATCCCAGCTCCTGAATGAATCTCTTGTCCAATAAAGATGAGCTCACAATCTAATTCATTGTGGCCCTTGCATCTTTTGTCTTCCTGCACGGCACTTCCCCTGTAACTGTGACATTATCTTCCGCATTCTATTACTTTTCCTTTGTACTTCCTTGATGTACTTATTTTGTGAATAGTCAACATGGATGATGTGTAAAACGAATCTTTTCGCTGTACATGAGACAATAATAAACCAATTACTTACTTGATTGGTCAGAAACATTAACTGAATATTTCATTATAGATGCTACCTGGCCCACAGAATAACCCCAACAGAAAATCAAAATTGCAGGTGCTGGAACTCTGAAATAAAAAGAGGAAATGCTGAGAACACTCAACAGGTCAGACAGCATCTGTGGAGAGAGGTACAATTAATCTTACAGGTCTGAGATCCTTCCTCAGAAATGGGGAAGAGTGAAGACAGATTAGTGTTCACTGGACTCTTCTTTTTATTTCAGATTTCCAACTTTATTTTACTTTTTCAAGTTTTCCAAATTCTCTTTCCCAGAAGAGCCCTATAATTCACAAATGGAAAGGATGGAGATGTTTTTCAAGAGAAGAAAACCAGTGCAGCAAAGCACAGGGGCAGAAATTCTTAAAATGAGACTGTGAGTGAAAGAAAGAGGCAAGCTTCCTGGAATCAACAGGGCCAGAAACACATTAGTGGAAAGATTGTTCCCCGTAAGGTAATCCAAGTACACTTGGACCTTGCAATTAGAAGTCAGGAGATGACTCAGGTTTACATAACTGATTTGAAAGTTTTGTTGCAACACTGTTACTTCAATGAAGTTTTGCAATACTGGACTTAAAGCTGAAAGATGGAATTGTGTGAGAAATAATAGATGAACTTAGCAAATCTGAGTTACTAAACCTAATACTTGAATGAAGGATGGTTGTATCTATGGATGTGATTACCAAAAAGTGACAAATAGATCTGCTCCCGATGGCACATCAATGTAAACACCATATACGGACAATTGGCAGGAAGACTAACAGTCTGGGTCACATTAGCGTATTTGGTGTGGAAAGCAGCAATAACAGGAAACTCTCCCTCCCTCCGTTACCATGGGAACTATTCAGCTCAGGCCTGTTGGTTTAGAACTGAAACATACTTTAATTATCAAAAGCGAGGGCACAAAGTATGTGAGGTTAGACAGAACACAACGAACCAAAATAGTGGCAGTTGAGCAGAGTCGTGGCTGAAAGGAAGTGATTGCTGTACAAAACCACAGATTTGCACAACAATGAGATGAGGAACAATGTGGGGAACATGGATTGGATGCTAGATACACTATTTGCAATGGTTCAAAAATGCGATTCAAATATGGTTTATACATACAGTAAATGAGGCTTACACTCGCCAGTGCCTGTGTATAGTTACCTAACCACATCATTAAAGTAAAAAAAAAGATTAAGTCATTGAAATATTGAAATAAACACCAACATAGACACTTACTATTCTGTCATGGGATGGAGCACCTAAAATGATACGTATAGCTAAATGCAATTGGTAACAATTTTAAGAGCATGATCTGGCAAGTCATGAAGAAAACACACAAAAGTATTGCATGGTCCTGTTATAAAGATAGAAACGAGCAGATAGGTTAACCTTACTAGGCTGGGATCGGTTGGATGATTTCAGCTTGGTAGGTAAATATATCAAAATCAGCTCCAAACAGACACTTCAGCAATGGACTAATGTGTATAAAACAAGATGGCAGATGGATCTATTGCAAGGCCTTTGAAGAGTTAATTGAGCTTGAGCAACATGAGGTTTGGTGAAAGAGGCACTAAGTGACTAGACATTGCCACAGTTCCTAACGTACACAAAGTCATCAGGCTCTACAATTAATGCACAGTGGTAAAGCATTCCAATTCACGCCCCTACCAAATGCTCAGTTCCAGTGGAGAATCGGTAAATAAGTCATCCCAGTATCCAAATGTTTCAAACATCCCGATGCATTAGTGATTTTCCACGGAGACTATCCAAACTGGAGTCTACATTCCAATGCTCAAACTCACCAATTAATTAATAAGTGTACAGGGACTCTACAAATAATTTACTGCACTTCAATATTTTTCAAATAATCTGTCCTACTACAGACGACACACACAAAATGCTGGTGGAACACAGCAGGCCAGGCAGCATCTATAGGGAGAAGCACTGTCGACGTTTCGGGCCGAGACCCTTCGTCAGGACTAACTGACCTGCTGCATTCCACCAGCATTTTATGTGCGTGTTGCTTGAATTTCCAGCATCTGCAGATTTCCTCGTGTGTCCTGCTACAGATTTTCTTTCAATTCATCTTACTGTGAAATTTCTATTCCAGCAGAAAACTCTCTGAGTAAAACATCCAAGTACTGAGACAAGCCACATAAGTGACATCTTACAGGGAGGGAGCCATTTGAAAGCTACAAGTCTCATCGGGAGTGAATTTTATTTGAGCCAATAAAAAGAAAGGAGCTATAGGCAGAGCAGCCAATGTTGGAGTGGGTCTGTGTTAGAATAGTGAGAACAAGCAGAGTTTCCAAGTAAATTTCTAATAGGTGTTTTTCTCTTTCTTTGTCTATTAGTACATGGCTAGTGTATTGAGAATGGATCCAGAGTTTGTAAGTTATTTGAGTGAGATGTGGAAACTCTGTGAAGCCTCCAATCTAGCTGATAACTCCATCTTCACAAAGTGCGTCGAGCTGCAGCTCCTTAAGGAACTGGAGCAGCAGCTCAATGACCTTCATGTCATATGGGAGAATGATGACGTGATAGATAGAAACTACGGGAAGGCAGTCACCCCTAAGTTGCAGGGGGCAGGTACCAGCCACTTAGGTGGAAGTCATGAGAGGAAATGGGAGCAGGCAGCCAGTGCAGAGCACCCATGTGGCCGTACCCCTCGGGGGGGGGGGGGGGGGGGAGGTTGGAATGACCTACCAGGGATTGCAGTGAGCAGCTCCCTGGTACTGAGCCTGGCTCTGTAACACAGAAGGGAAGAGGGAAGAAGTGCAGTAGACATAGGGGATCCCATTGTTGGAGGAAAAGACAGGAGATTCTGTGAATGTTAAAAAGACACCTGGATGGTATTTTGCCTCCCAAGTGCTGTCTCGAAAGGAAGAGGGTGAGCAGCCAGAAATCATGACACATATGGATACCAATGACATAGGTAAGAAATGGGAGCAGATCTTGAGAGGATATAGGGAGTTATACAAGTAGAAAAGTGAAAAGCAGGACCTCCAGGGTAGTAAACTTTGGATGCCCCCTGTGCTGCAGGCCAGTGAGAGTAAGATAGAATGACCTGGCAGATGAACACGTAGCTGGGGAATTGCTGCAGGGGCAGGGTTTCCATTTCAGGATCATTGAGATCTCTTCTGGAGAAGATATGACCTGTACAAAAAAGGACAAGATACACCTGAACACAAGGGGAACAATATCCTCGGGGGCTGATATTTAAGAGCTGTTGAGCATGGTTTAAACTAATTTGGCAGAGGGATGGGAACCGGAATGATAGGACTGAGGATGGGACAGTCGGTATATAGGTTGGTGCTGTGTCATAGTGAGACTGTGAGGAAGGACAGGCAGATCACTGGGCAAATTTACAGTCAGTGGGATGAGTTGAAGTATAACATGGGGGCCAAATTGTAAAAGGAGATGAATACAGGATTGAAGGTGTTACGTTTGTATACATGCTGTTTACAGAATAAGGTAAATGATCTTGTACCACAATTAGAGATTGGCACATGTGTTGTTTTGGGCATCACTAAGTCATGGCCTAAAGAAGATCATATAGGGGAGGTTAACATCCAATGTTACACCTTGTATTGAAAGAACAGGTATGTAGGTAGAGGGACTGGGATGGGTCTGTTTGTAAAATATGAAATTAAATCCTTAGAAAGAGAGGACAAAGGATTGTAAGATGTAGAATCCTTGTGGGTAGAGGTAAGAAACTGTAAGGGTAAAAGACCCTGGTGGGAATAATGAACAGACCTCCAAAGAGTAGTCAGGGTGTGGGATACAAATTACAACAGGAGACAGAAAAAGCATGTAAAAAGGGCAATGTTACAATGGTAATGAGGGTTTTCAATATGCAAGTGGATTGGTACTGGATCCCAGGACAGACAATTTCTAGAATGCCTACAAGTTGGCTCTTTAGAGCAGCTTGTGGTGGAGCCCAATAGGGGAAAAGACAGTTCTGGACTGGGTGTTGTGTAATGAACCCCAAGGAAGCAGCGATCATAATATGATACAATTCACCCTGCAGTTTAAGAGGGACAAGATAAAGTCAGAGCTATCAGTATAACAGTGGAGTAAAGGAATTGCGGAGGCATGAGAGAGGAAATGGCCAAAGTTTTTTGGAAGGGAACGCTAGCAAGAATGATGGCAGAACAGCAATGGCTGAAGATTTCTGGGAGCAAGTCGGAAGGACAGGATAGATACATCCCAAAAATGAAGTATTCTAAAGGGAGGATGAGGCAATGGTGGCTGACAAGGGAAGTCAAAGGCAGCATAAAAGCTGAAGAGACGGAAGCATAACGTAAATATTTTTACTCCTCATGAATATGTAAGTAAGAAAGTCAATTCAATATACTAAAGCAAAAATTATTGGGAAATTAGGGAATTGGAGAACTGTTAAAAACCAACAGAAAGCAACTAAAAAGGCCATAAGGGGAGAAAATATGAAGGCAAGCTAGCCAATAATATAAAAGATGATAACAAATGTTTTTTTCAAATACATAAAGAGTAAACGAGAGGTGACAGTGGAGATCGGACCACTGGAAAATGATGCTGGAGAGGCAGTAATGGGGAGCAAAGAAGTGGCAGATGAGCTGAATGACTATTTTGCATCAGTCTTCACTGTGGAAGACACCAGCAGTAAGCCAGAAATTCAAGAGTGTCCGGGGCAGAAGTGACTGTTCTTGTTATTAACTAGCAGGAGGCAAAGAGTGGGAATAAAGATGGCCTTTTCTTGATGGCTGCCTGTGACTGACTAATGGTGTTCTGTTGGGGTCAGGGTTCAGACCATTTCTTTTCACATTATATGTCAATGATTTGGAGGATGGTTTTTTGGCCAACTTTGTGGACAATATAAAGGTAGGTGCGAGGGCAAGTAGTGCTGAGGAGACAGGGAAACTGCAGAACGACTTGGACAGATTGGGAAAATGGGCAAAGAGGTAGAAGATGGAATGTAGTGTAGGTTAGTGCATGGTCATGCACTTTGGTAGAAGGAATAAAGGCATGAACTATTTTCTAAACGGAGAAAACTCAAAAATCAGAGGTACAAAAAGACAGAGAATTCCCTGAAGGTTAACTCGTAGGTTGAGTCAGTGGTGGGGAAGGCAAATATGATGTTAATATTCATTGCAACAGGACAAGAAGATAAGTGCAAGGATGCCATGCTGAGGCTTTACAAGACATTGGTCAGACCACACGGAGTACTGTGACTAGTTTTGGGCCCCTTATCTAAGAAAAGATGTGCTGGCATTGGAGAGGGCCCGAGGTGACTCAGGAAAATGATTCCAGGAATGAAGGAGCTAACATATGAGGAGTGTATGATGACTCTGGGCCTGTACTTGCTGGAGTTTAGAAGAATGAGGGGCTATTTCATTGAAATATTGAAAGGTCTGTATAGTGCTAATGTGGAGAAGAGAGTTCCTATACTAGGTGAGTCAAGGACCATGTAGCATAGCCTCAGGCGAGAGGGTGTCCATTTAGAACAGAGATAAGCTGGATTTTTTTTCAGCCAGAGAGTTGTGAATTTGTGCAATTCATTGCCAAAAACGGCTGTGAAGGCCAAGTCATTGAGTATATTTAAAGCAGGGGTTGATAGGCTCTTGATTAGTCAGGGTGTCAAAGGTTACGGGAAGAAGGCAGGAGAAGGGAGTTGAGAGAGATGATGGAATGGCAGAGAGGCATAATGGGCTGAATGGCCTAATTCTGTGGCTTATTGTCTGAATAATCTATCCCTTGTAGACATTAGTTTTCCATCTCACATTAGTTATATGGTGCACCAATCTAAAATGCAGGATGCTGTCCAGCCCATCACGTTCATGCCAGCATCAGTCTTATTCTCTCTTCCTTATTTCACTGTAGTGTGAAATGTTGTCTCTCTTACACACCACTCCACTCCCTAATGATTCTTTTACTGCTCACCTATGGGAAAGTGTCAGTTACCGCAGCCAATTAGTGTAGCTAAATGACTTTGGGATGCCCCAGGGGGAACACGCACACAGAGATTCTGCCAACTCCACACAGACAGCAGCGAACTTCAAAGCACGTTAATGTATACATTATACAACCTTGAGATTCATCTCTAAACAGGCAGCCATGAAACAAAGAAATCCCAAAAGAACGCACATAAAAAAACAAAACTGTTGAACACCCAACGTGCAGAGAATAAAGCACATCATGACCGTCAAAAAAAACCATTAAAAGATAAAAGAACCCATTAAAAGAAGGAGCCCGTCAAACCCCCAATGTGCAGAGAAAACAGTAACTGCAAGCAAATACGGTTCTGAACTGAAGTCCCAAGAGTCCCATAGTTTAACACCGAGCCAAGTTGTGGAGCAACAATCTGAACCGCCCCATCCATCGTCTCAGGCTCCATCACCCTTTTCAGTCTGGCCCAGTGCCTAAATCGATGGCCAAGCATCAAGTTCACACGCCTCAATACACTCTGGGGCCAGGACCCCACCGCCACAATTCAGCCTGTAACCGACCTCTGTGATTTGGCACCGTGCTTAAATCGATCGAACCTCAGGTCTTCCTCGCTCTTGGGGACAGGCCCACCACAGTTCTGCCATATTGAATTGCCTCTAAGCCCAAAGGGAAGTTACAGGCTATTACTTGCAATGATCGTTTGCTAGAAAAAGTGTGGTTAATGAAGTATTTAGTCACGATCGATTCTGGGGGTAGTGTTAGCAGCAGGCTCACTATGTTACTCAGAAAAATAGAAGACATTTTGCAGAAACATTTTAAAATAAAGTTTGACAGTGAACCAAATAAGTAAGTTTAAAGACAAAACAGCGGAACCCTTGTCAAATAGGAAGGTATTAAAAAGCATCTTAAACGAGGAGACAGAGATATAGAAGTTGGCAAAGGCAATTCCACCAACAACAGAAATTATGATCGCCAAACAGGAAGACTTATTCCAGGGATGCTTGAGCGAATACTTTGCGGGACTAGAAGAAACTACTGAGTTAAAGCAGATGGTTCTAAAAGATTTAAACACAAATCTGAAGCAAGTGATGACAGGACAACATTGCGCTTGGCAAGCTTGCCTATAGAAACTGACATTGTATTCTCAGGTGAGACTGTTGGAAGTTTATGAATATGTGTAAGGTAAACTGTTGAGTAGAACAATGAGGGGAAATGGCTAATGGAATAGTGCTTTCAAATGCAGTTAGAGAAGGCACAAAGATAGGAAAATACCAGCTCCATGGAAACCTTGGACTAAGTAAGTGATTTCATTGCCACCTTCTACAGCTGCTGAACACATCTCTATAGTACCGGGGAGAAAACTAATGGCAACCCTACTGCTATTATTCAGACGGCTCTGAGGGGAACTCGTTGGGTTTTGCTTACTACTGTCATTGGCTCATTTTAGCAGGTATTCAGGCAAACAATACAATTTCCAAAATGCTATTCCGAAAGGGAAGGGGAGCTCGTGATCATTGGAGAATAACCTCAATTTCAGGTTAAGGAGATGTTAAAGAAGAGAGCTCTAGACCAACCTTTTGTCAACAGATTAGGGTTAGGTTTAGGCAAGCACTCCAGTCAATCTCGGGAACCCCTTTGAGCAGTAACTTGAATGGGCTGCAGAGAGTACTGAACTCAGCCCAATGCATCACTGACAAATCACTCCCCACCACGGAAGTCATCTACGTGAGGCGCTACCTTAAGAAAGCAACATCTATCATAAAAGATTCCCACCACCCAGGCCTGGCCACCTTCTTGCAGCTGAAATCTGACACCACCGGGTTCAAAAACAGCTAGTTCCCTTCAGACATTCGATTCGAAATCAACCTGCACAACCCAAATCACTACATCAGTACAGAGACACTATGACCATTTTGCACTACAATGGACTTTTTTCTTATTTTAATTGTGTTTTTTCTTGTTAACAAAATTAACATTTTTTAGCTGTTCACATCGGCATCACAGCAGTAGAAACCGCAAGGAGCTCCAAACTCTGGGAGTGCACATCCCACAAAACCTCTCATGGTCTACACAATCAGGAATGCTCACCAATGCCTCTAGTTTCTGAGGAGGCTGAAGAGAGCTAAATTACCCTCACGTCATTCTACAGATGTGCGGTAGAGAGCATCCTAACAAGCTACCCCACTGCATGGTAAGGAATCAGCACTGCGGCGGACAAAGGCTCTACAACCGGTAGTCAAACTGCCCAACGCATCACTGACACCAGCCTACTCACCATCAAGGACATATATGCAGAAAGGGGCCAGAAGAGGGCCAGTAGCATCATGAACAGTTCCACCCACACTGCCCATGGACTGTTTGTCCCACTCCCATCAAGGACATATATGCAGAAAGGGGCCAGAAGAGGGCCAGTAGCATCATGAACAGTTCCACCCACACTGCCCATGGACTGTTTGTCCCACTCCCATCAAGGACATATATGCAGAAAGGGGCCAGAAGAGGGCCAGTAGCATCATGAACAGTTCCACCCACACTGCCCATGGACTGTTTGTCCCACTCCCATCAAGGACATATATGCAGAAAGGGGCCAGAAGAGGGCCAGTAACATCATGAACAGTTCCACCCACACTGCCCATGGACTGTTTGTCCCACTCCCATCAAGGAGGCTACATAGCATTCACATCAGGACTACAGACACAAAAACTGTTACTTTCCCATGCACTAACCCAACCTCAACTACTTTATCATGTCTTGTCAGGGTCACTCCTGTGCCTAGACTCACTTTATGAACATACAATCAATCAATGTTTATAAGCTATCTTATCTACTCATATTTATTGTATTTTAATATTATTTTTGTGTTCTCTATCTTACTGGGTTTTTTTGTGCTGTTCGAATCTGGAATAACGATTATTTCGTTCTCCTTCACACTTGTATACTGACAATGTCATCGACTGTTTACTCTTTTCCATAGATGCTGCCTGACCTGCTGAGTTCCTCTAGCATTTTGTGTGTGTTGCATGAAACAATCTTGAATCTTTAATTCGTGTTTTTTGTGATTGGAATGTATCTGATGCTATGTGCTTGTGACACTGTAGCAAGGAAGCTTCTCATTGCATCTGTGCATACAGGTACTTGTGCAGGTGACGATGAACTCAACTTCCACTTTGGTGATCCAAATTCTCCAGGTACAACCCCTAGAATTAGATTAGTAAAAGTTTGGTGCTAGATGGAGACAAGCTTCATCAGAAGCAGGGATACTATCAGAGCAGGGATAAAAGTCCCCTTAGCTTCAGAAACACCAGAAAATCTGCAGGGACTGGAAATCCAGAGCAACACAATCAAAATGCTGCAGGAACTCAGCAGCCCAGGCAGCATCTATGGAAAGGAGCAAGCAGTTGACATTTCGTGCTGAGACCCTTCATTTAGGACTGGGGAAAAATGATGAGAAGTCAGAGGAAGAAAGTGGGGGAAGTGGAGGAAGAAGTACAAGGTGGTAGGTGATTGGTGAAACCAGGAGAGGGGAGGGGCTTGAAGTAAAAAGCTGGGAAGGTGATTGGTGAAAGAGATAAAGGGCTGGAGGAGGGGAAATCTGATAGGAGAGGGTAAAAGACCATGGAAGAAAGGGAAGGGGGAGGAGCACCAGAGGGAGGCGATGGGCAGGTACGGAAAAAGGTGAGAGAGAGAAACAGGAATGGGGAATGGTGAAGAGGAGGACAATTACCTGAAGGTCGAGAAGAGTCAATGTTCATGCCATCAGGTTGGAGGTTACCCAGACAAAATATAAGATATTGTTCCTCCAAACTGAGTGTGGCCTCATTGTGACAGTAGAGGAGGCCATGAATTGACATGTTGGAACTGGAGTGGGAAGTCGAATTGAAATGGGTGGCTACCAGGAGATCCCGCCTTTTCTGGCAGATCTGGTAGGTGCTCGGCAAAGCGGTCTCCCAATCAACGGTGGGTCTCACCCATATACAAGAGGCCACACCAGGTGCTCCAGACATGGTAGATGACCCCAACAGACTCACCGGTCCTACAAGGATTATTCGGGGCTCTGAATGATAGTGAGGTAGGAAGCGTGGGGCAGGTGTAACACTTCTTCTGCCTGCAAGAATAAGTACCAGGAGGGAAATCAGTGGGGAGGGACGAATGGACAAGGGAGTCGCATAGGGAGTGATTCCTGCAGAAAGCGGCAAGTGGGGGTGAGGGGAAGATGTACTTGGTGGTGGGATCCCTGTGGAAGTTACAAAGAATTATCGCTGGATGTGGAGATTAGTGGGGTAGTAGGTGAGCGCAAGAGGAACCCTATCCCTGGCACTGTAGCGGGAGGATGGGGTGACAGCAGACATGCATGAAGTGGAAGGGATACAGGTGAGGGCCGTGTTGATGGTGGAGGAAGGAAAGCCTCTTTCTTTGAAGAAGGAGGACATCTCATTAGTTTTGGAAAGAAAAGCCTCATCCTGAGAGCAGATGAGGCAGAGATGGAGGAATCTCATGTATCTGCCTCTTCCACTGCCCTGGCAGTGCACTCTGTGCACTTATTACTCTCTGTGTAAAAACCCTACCCCTGACGGCCCCCTATACTTTCCTCCAATCTCCCTAAAGTTATGCCCTTTCATATTAGCCATTGACACCCTGGGGGAAAAAAGTGCTGCTATCCACTCTGTCTAAGTGTCATATCATTTTATATACCTCTTCAAGTCACCTCTCATCCTCCTTCACTCCAAAGGGAACACCCTAACTCACTCAAACTTTCTCATACGACATGCTCTCTAGTCCAGGCAGCCTCCTGGAAAATCTCCTCTGCACCCTCTCTAAAGCTTCCACACCCTTCCCATAATGTGGCAAACCAGAAATGAACATAAGTATGGTCCAACCAGAGATTTATAGAGATGCAACATTAACTTGTAGCTCTAGAACTCAAAATCCTGACCAATGAGGGACAATGCACGATACAGCTTCTTAACCACCCTATCAATTTGTGCTGCATCTTTGAGGGACCTCCAAGATCCCTCTGTCCCTCCACACTGATAAGAATCCTGCCATTAACCCTGTATCTTGCCTTCACTTCACATTCCTCTGGACTGAACCCCATCTCACCTCAGGGCAGCACTTTATCAATGTCCCATGGTAACCTATGCCAGCCTTCCACACTATCCATAACACCACAAACCTCCATGCCATCTACAAACTTATTAACCCACCCAGCCATTTCTTCATTCAAGTCACTTATAAAAATCCTAAACAGGGGTCCCAGAACAGCTTCCTGTAGGACAGCACTAGTCACTTACTTCCAGGCAAAACACATCCATTTACAACCACTCACTGTCTTCTGGCTGATTATGAGTACACGCAGCCAAGTTTCCTTCGATTCCATGAATGAGTCAACCAATGGAAACTTTGTTGCACACATTACTGAAATCCATATTCACCACATCCACTGCTCTACCTTCATCAATTTCTAAAAGGTCAATCAGGCTTGTGAAGCATGACCTAGCCCTCGCAAAACCTTGCTGACTATCCCTAATCAGACTCTGCTCCTCCAAGTCTCTGAAATGTCGCTGCCAAGGAATTTGAAACTGCTCGGCCTTTCCATTGCTAACCCCTCAATGAAGACCAGTGTGTGTTCAATGAGATCTTGACCTCACCCCTGCCTAAAATTGGTGACCTTTCTCCTCTTTGCTTATCAAAACTCTGGCTACCTCTGTCTTAAAAAGACTCAGAGATTCTGCTTCTACTGTCTTTGAGGAGGAGAGTTCCAAAGAATCACCAGCTTCTGAGAAAAGAAATTCTGCCTCATCTCGCCCTTAAATTATCCTTAAACAGTCACCGTTACTTCCAGATTCTCCCACAAGAAGGAAAACCATCCCCATTCCTGTCTGGTGCAGAGTTTTTACCCAATAGTTTCTTTACCCTCCTCCTCCCCACAAATGCTACTCGACCTGGTAAGTTCCTGCAGCAGACTGTCTGCCGTTCTAGATTCCAGCAACTGCTGTCCCTTACGTCAACATCTTCTCCATGTTCACCCATCAATCCCTCAGCACCTTACACTTTTCAATTCCCTAGTAGTTCTCAAGGTAAGTTTCTCATGAATAAATCTTCACTACTTCCCTTTGTGTGGCCTCTCATTACCCAATTCCTCAATCAATCATAGTCTTGCCACTCAATCATCTGTTCCCTACCTTTTTTAATGACTCCTTCCGTGTACATTCCCCAGAAACAACAATAAACAAGTTACCAATTGCCATTGTCCGGGAGCCACATGGGCAAAACGAGTGAGCGTGTTCACTTTCCTTAATGGCACTGTTTGACCAGGAAGGATTTTAAAACAAGCTGGTTGTTCCATATTCACCAAAATTGATAGGACTTTTCTCTTCCACATTTATTTAATACCCTTTATGATTCACTGGATGAGGTTAGCCTGGTACTGCCAGTACTTATCGTCCACGTCTACTTTCCCCTGAATTGAGGAGACGGGAAGCACCACACTGAAAGGCTTGAAATCACATTGAGGCCAGACTGAAGGGCATTAATTAAATTTAAACACCACAGCTAGCAAGGTGGCATTTGAAGTCAGAGCACATGTCATTTGTGTGGTTTTCAGAATTACTGGCCCAATCACATAATTATAAAAAGCTTCACAAATGCATACGTATAAACAAAGGAAAAGTGATTGTTTATTATTAGGCAAGCCACTGAAATTCCATTTACCTGAAACTTCAAGCTCTGACTGCCTTACTTTTGGTAAACCTTGAAGTTCTTCTGATCAATTGGGATCATAGAATGAAAATGCAGACATTAACAGAGAACAGAGGGTCTGTAGTTAAAGATACACTAAAAAAAGTAAACTGCTGGAGGAACCCAACAGGTCAAGTAGCATCAGTGGAGGCAAAAGACTGGTTGGTGTTTTGGGTTGAACAAAGGCTAATTTTGACTGTAACTCTTTACGCATTCAGCAGTAAGGTACACATTGTTATGCACATTTCACTGATGTTGTGTTCGACTATAAATGTAGTCTAGTTTCTAGAGTCTTCTTGATCTCCATACGGGTTTTAGAGTTGTGTCAGGATTCGGACTGCCTGATACTGGAGCTGAACTGTGATGTGATTCTGTTCCTCCGTCAGGCTTGCTTCAACTTGCTACTTCCAAAGTCTGCACTGAACCCAGATTTACTATTGAGAGGGTCACCATCAGTAGATCCACTAGTAGCAACACTTCTGATTTCATTACCACCTTCAACCATGCAACTGCATGTTCTGCAAGCTACTGCCACGGTCCCTGCCCCCCTTGTGTCAGCTCGACTTGTGACTATGGTCAGAGTCAGTGACGTTTCTTTGACTCTTGGCTTCTGTTCAGTTATAAAAAGCAAACCCAGTTGAACAAGGCTCAAGTGTGACCTCAGTCTTCTCTTCACTTGAGGGGACTGTAGGTGTTTGCCTCATGGTAGTATGTGGAGTTGTTCTGTGTAAGAGGAGATATCACTTCTTGCTGAAGGACAAACAGTCCTGTAGAAGCTCCTTATCCAGAACACCAACTGACTTCTTGGCCACTGCACCTGATGTAAAGGATGAAGAGTACTCACACTACTGTTTGGTCCAAGCAGAAGGAGCGTTAATGTGGCAATTTATTGCAAAGGCTTTGCAATAGTTTCAGTTCCTCATCTGGACACTAGTCAAATTCTGACCACTGTTTCAGCATCCATACATAGACCCTTTTCAACACTGGACCTTGACTGCAAATTCAGGCATGGTTACTGGGAAATCTTCTTTGAGCGTATTTAACATGCTTCACTTCCAACATTAGTTCCCATAGTAACAGAGCATTCATATGAATGGTCTTCTTGGAACGTCCATACTCAATACTGAAGTAATATTCCAGTAAGGGAACTACTCACCCTGCATCTTGAGACCTACTCTTACTGGGTTTATGTTTTGTAACTTCAAAACTAAATTAATTCAAAGGAAGGCATGGGAGCCCGAAACGTGGCTCTACCCTTGTGTTTTACTTTAAGCGAGGCACGCACGTATCATGTGGTAGCGTGATGACATATACAATCACATATTTTTACATATCATCCGTAATGAATAATTAAACCAGCATTAAACAAATAAAGAATGCTTAATCAACAACATATCTACACTAACACTCAAATATTATAGAAATATTAAATACACACCAATCCTGCCTGCTTAGCAGTAAACTCCAACTCAATAGAGAATGCACCTCAACTATATATACCGTATATTATATAATACAACTACTATATACAGACACCCACAACAGAGTGAATGTTAAATTGTCCCATTCAAGCTTAAAGACTTAATCGCTGTGGAGGATTTCTTACTCTTGTGGGATAACGTATTTCCTGCCAGGGGATCACACTCTGCTCAGCAGGTGACGTGTGACTGTGAAACAGTCTCAGCCTCTGGTATGGTGGTTGTAGGAGCTGACTCAGACTGCAGGAAGTGGTTCTAGCAGCGATAGCCACCTTTCCTCTCTAACGATTGACTGCTCTCCTCTACTGATCGATACGCCACCTCCATATGGCATCAGACACAATGTGCACTGTGTAGGAGAGTGGTCCAGTTCAGTGCTTAGTGTCCTCTTTCGATCACCTTTGTAGTTTCTCACCTGGACTGCTTGTCCTGGAGTGAAACATCAAACCTCCCTGTTTGAGGAGCCCTCAATTTGTCTCAGCTGTTTCCCCAGCGTAATCCTTCTGAGACTGGGTTTGAGGAGATCCAAGCATGAACGCAAGGGACAACCCAGGAACAGCGTAGCTAGTGAGTTGTTGGTCGTGGAGTGCACCGCATTGTGATATGTGAGAAAGAAATTGTCCATCTTCTGATTTAGTATTACTGTAGCATGGTCTGCTGACGTTGCTCACAGTGCGTTCTTTAAACTCTGGACAAAGCTTTCGGCCAGCTCATTTGTAGCTGGGTGGTATGGCGCAGATGTAATATGTCTTATTCCATTCATTTTCAGGAATGGCTGAAACTGTTCCCCAGAAGCTGTGTCCATAATCACAGATTAAGTGTTCTGGAACACCACACCTCGCGAGGAGGTTTCTCAACACACCAGCAGTGTGCTCAGCTGTACTGGGAACAACTCTGGCCACTTTGCAGCTGCACCTACTGCTACCAAGAAATTATTGCCCATGAATGGTCCGGCAAAATCCACATGAATTCCCTGCCAGGACAATGCAGGGTATTCCCAGGGATGGGAGGAGCTGCTCCTGGCATCTCCTGGATGTGATGGCATTCCATACAATGCATGGCAAGCATTTGCTGATCTATCCTATGCCACCAGACAAAGCCTTGAGCCAACACCTTCATTTTAACCACGCCTCGATGACCAGCATGTAGATCCTCCAACACTTTAGCTCTGAGCTTGTACAACAGCCCTCAATCCCCACACAAGGCAACCCCCTATCAAGGGCAAATTCACCTCGGCGCTGGCAGAAATGAGGGAACTGGAGTCTCCGCTGCACCTTGGGCAGCCCTGCAGACCTGAGTCAGCGTGAGATCCTTTCTGGTTTCCCTTTGCAGTAACAGGGAGACTTCCGATTTGCATTAGGGAGAATACTTCAAGAGGAGTGTCTTTTTCTGTAAATTTTTCCAATACTTCTTTTTCCAAGGGCAAACAGGACAGTCCATCAGCACTTCCATAATTAGTTGCCCTCTTGAACTCAATCCTGCAACCGTGTCCTCCAAGAAAAAGTACCCATCTCTGCACCCATGCCGCTGGTGTCACATATTCACAGACCAAAAACTGGTGGCAATGAGGCCAAATTCTCTCCTACACAAGCACCGGTTGGTCAAAACGTTCTACAGCCCAAACCACACTCAAGGCCGTTGTTGTCAATTTGCGCACAATTTTTCTCTGCAGTGGCAAGAAAATGCAATGCAAAAGCACTTTCATCACTCGTAACATGTGATTTGACTGCACTCACACCATAAGGCAAAGCCTTTGTCACATGCAAGCTTCACTGGATTACGTGGACCATAATGTCTGATGTCACCATTTCCCCCACCTTCTTGAAAGCCACCCTACACTGCTCTGTCCATTTCCATTTCTCCCCAATCTGCTGCAATCAGTTCAAGGGATTTAGCGGGAACCTGCCGCAGTAGTTGACAAATCCCAAAAAGGACTGCAGGTCCTTTGGCCCTGAAGAGTTCATCACAGCCTGAATTTTCTCAGCACATTTGTGTAATCCTTGTTCATCAATGGTGTGACCACAGTAAGCGATGCCCAAGGAATCCGCACTTGTCGCGTCATGATCTGAGTCCATAATCTTCTAATCTTTTTAACTCTGTCCCGAGATTTTGAAGATCCTCTTTGTCATCCTCACTGGTGACAATGATGCCATCCAGGCAACACTGAATGCCTAGGCAGCCCCACAGCACCTGGTCCATAGCTCTCCACCAGTGTGCATGTGCATTTCCCTGGAATCCTCCTCCATTTCCATCTGTAAGCAGAACTCAGCCAAGTCCAACCTACTGAAGTGTTTTTCTCCAGAAAGCCTTGTGAAGATCTTGCTTATTCTGGGCTGAGGGTATTAATCTACCTTCAGCACTGGGCTGATGGTAACCCCAGTATCACCACAGAAGCTGACGTACCCATTCCTCCAGGCGACTGGGGCAAGTGGCTTTGTCCATGGGCTCCACCCAACTCCGGAAAGAATTCCTTCAGCTTCCGTGCCATCCAGCCCACCAGTCACTTCACTACCTCTGCCTTAAATATACATAAAGACCTGACCTTCATAGCTGCCTGTGGTGAAAGAAATTCCTCATCATCTCCATTCTGAAAGGAAACCTCTCTATTCTGAGGCTGTGTCCTCTGGTCTTAGACTCTCCCACCATCCTCTCCACATCCAGGTTTCAACATTACATCCTTGCTTTTATATTCTAGTCCTCTTCAAATGAATGCTAACATTGCATTTACCCTCCCCTCCACAGACTCAACATGCAAATTACCCTTTATGGTATCCTGTATAAGGACTCACAAGTCCTTTTGCAGCTCTGTTTTTGGCTTTTTCATTACCTGAATGGGCCGATGAACCATGATGAATTGCTCTCCATTGTTCAAATTTCCACTGATTGTTTTAATATTTGTTGTTGTTTTGTCCAAGCCAGGCTGCTGAAATATGATCTTTCTCATGGCAATTACTGAGTCAAAATCCGGTTTGATACCACTGGTGTATGCCATGAAATAGTAAGGTATGATCTTGGGTTAGTACATTGTCTAATCAGAAATCTGGTGGTGAAGAGGAGGAAGCTGTTTCTAAAACTTTGAGTGTGTGTCCTCAGGCTCCTGGACCTCTGCCCTGATCTTAGTAACGAGAAGAGGGCATGTCCTGGTTGATGGGGTCCTTAAAGATGGATGCTACCTTTTTGAGGCATCGCCTTTTGAAGATGATCTCAATAATGGGGAGGCTAGTCTCCATGATGGAGCTGGCCAGTTTGCAACCATCTGCAGCTTTTTCTGATCCTGTGCATTCGCCCGTCCATGCCAGACGGTGGTGCAGCCAGTTAGAATGCTCTCCACCGTACAACTGTAGAATTTTGCTTGAGTATTCGGTGACATACCAAATCTCCTCAAACTCCTAATGAAATACAGTCACTGTCATGACTTCTTTGTATTTATGTTGGGCCCAGATTAGACCTTCATGGATATTGACACACAGGAACATAAAACTGCTCACTCGTTCCACTGCAGACCCCTTGATGAGGACTGGTGTGTGTTCCACCACTTTCCTTTCCCAAAGCCCACAATCAGTATCTTGGTCTTATTGATGTTGACTGCATGGTTCTTGGTATGATCTATCGCGCACCTGTATGCCACCCCGTCACCTTCTTAGATTCTGCCAACAATTGTGCAATTGGCAAATTTATAGATGGTGTTGGAGCTGGAACTAGCCATAGACTTGGGTGTAGACAGAATAGAGCAGTGGGCTAAGCACGGATCCTTGAAATGTGCCTGTGCTGTGTCAGCCAGGAGGGTGTGTCATTTCCAATCTGCACTGACTGTGGTCTCCTAACGAAGAAGTCAGGATCCAGTTGCAGAGGCAGATACAGATCCCCAGATACTGAGGTTATTTCTTCAGCGGTTTGAACGGGGCACGACTGCGCAGGTCGGCCAGTGAGAACAGCGGGAAGAGTTTAAAAGGAAGACAGATTTACAGAGTGGGCGTCGGAGTAGTGGGAGACAGAGTAGGAAGGCTTTGGCTCAATGGGGCTTCAGTGATAGAGGGTTGAGGCCAGGTAGGTTATCTGTTTAAAATAAAGACAGAGACTATGTGTGTGAGGACATTTTTCTGTGCTCAGTGTCAGATGTGGGAGGTCCTGGAGACTCCTGGTCTCCTGGACGACCACTTCTGCACCAGGTACATCGAGCTGCAGCTCCTTAGAGACTGTGTTAGGGAACTGGAGCTGCAGCTCGATGACCTTTGTCTGGTCAAGGAGAGTGAGGAGCTGATAGAAAGGAGCTATAGGCAGATAGTCACCCTGGGACCACAGGAGATGGAGAAGTGGGTAACAGTCAGGAGAGGGAAGGGCAAGAAGTAGGTACTAGAGAGTACCCCAGTGGCTGTACCCCTTGACAATAAGTACTCCTGTTTGAGTACTGTTGGGGGGTACAGACTACCTGGCGGAAGCAACAGTGGTCCCGCCTCTGGCACAGAGTCTGGCCCTGTGGCTCAGAAGGGTAGGGAAAGGAAGATGGCAGCAGTGGTAGGAGACTCTATAGTCAGGGGGTCAGACAGGCGATTTTGTGGACGTAGGAAAGAAACGCAGATGGTAGTTTGCCTCCCAGGTGCCAGGGTCTGGGGATGTTTCTGATCTCGTCCACAATATCTTGAAGTGGGAAGGAAAACAGCCAGAGGTGGTGGTACATATTGGTACCAACATCACAGGTAGGAAACGGGAAGAGGTCCTGAAAAAAGACTACAGGGAGTTAGGAAAGAAGTTGAGAAGCAGGACCTCAAAGCTAGTACTCTCTGGATTACTGCCTGTGCCACGTGACAGTGAGTATAGGAATAGAATGAGGTGGAGGATAAATGCGTGGCTGAGGGATTGGAGCAGAGGGCAGGGATTCAGATTTCTGGACTTCTTTTGGGGCAGGTGTGACCTGTACAAAAAGGATAAGTTGCACTTGAATCCGAGGGGGACCAATATCCTGGTGGGGAGGTTTGCTAAGGCTAGTGGGGAGAGTTTAAACTAGAAATGCTTGGGGGTGGGAACCAAACTGAAGTGACAGAGGAAAAGGAGGTTGGCTCACAAATAGAGAAAGTTTGGAGACAGTGTGAAAGGGAGGATAGGCAGGTGATAGAGAAGGGATGCGCTCATTCTGATGGTTTGAGATGTGTCTATTTAAATGGCAAGGAGTATTGTGAATAAAGCGGATGAGCTTAGAGCGTGGATCAGCACTTGGAGCTGTGATGTTGTAGCCATTACAGAGACTTGGATGGTGCAGGGGCAGGAATGGATACCTCAAGTGCCAGGCTTTAGATGTTTCAGAAAGGACAGGGAGGGAGGCAAAGGAGGTGGGGGCATGACACTGTTGATCAGAGATAGTGTCACGGCTGCAGAAAAGGAGGAAGTCATGGAGGGATTGTCTATGGAGTCTCTGTGGGTAGAAGTTAGGAACAGGAAGGGGTCAATAACTCTACTGGGTGTTTTTTATAGACCATCCAATAGTAACAGGGACATCGAGGAGCAGATAGGGAGAAAGATTCTGGAAAGGTGTAATAATAACAGGGCTGTTGTGGTGGGAGATTTTAATTTCCCAAATATTGATTGGCATCTCCCTAGAGTGAGGGGTTTAGAAGGGGTGAAATTTGTTAGGTGTGTTCAGGAAGGTTTCTTGACACAGTATGTAGATAAGCCTACAAGAGGAGAGGCTGAACTTGATCTGGTATTGGGAAATGAACCTGGCCAGGTGTCAGGTCTCTCAGTGGGAGAGCATTTTGGAGATAGTGATCACAATTCTATCTCCTTTACCATAGCATTGGAGAGAGACAGGAACAGACAAGTTAGGGAACTGTTTAATTGGAGTAAGGGGAACTATGAGGCTATCAGGCAGGAACTTGGAAGCATAAATTGGAAACAGATGTTCTCAGGGAAACATACTGAAGAAATGTGGCAAATGTTCAGGGGATATTTGCGTGGGTTTCTGAGTAGATACATTCCAATGAGACATGGAAAGGATGGTAAGGTAGAAGATCCGTGGTGAACAAAAGGCTGTTTTAAATCTAGTCAAGAAAAAAAGAAGAGCTTACGAAAGGTTCAAAAAACGAGGTAATGATATGAAACTAGAAGATTATAAGGCTAGCAGGAAGGAGCTTAAGAACAAAATTATAAGAGCCAGAAGGGGCCATGAATTAAGGAAAACCCCAAGGCATTCTGCAAGTATGTGAAGAGTAAGAGGATAAGACGTGAGAAAATAGGACCAATCATGTGACAGTGGAAAAGTGTGTATGGAACCGGAGGAAATAGTGAAGGTACTTAATGAATACTTTGCTTCAGTATTCATTACAGAAAAGGATCTTGGTGATTGTAGGGATGACTTGCAGTGGACTAAAAAGCATGAGAATGTAGATACTAAGAAAGAGGATGTGTTGCAGCTTTTGGAAAGCATCAAGTTGGAAAAGTTACTGGGGCCAGACAGGATGTACCCCAGGCTACTGTGGGAAGTGAGGGAGGAGATTGCTGAGCCTCTGGCGATGATCTTTGCATCATCAATGGGGACGGGAGAGGTTCTGGAGGATTGGACGGTTGCGGATGTTGTTCCTTTATTCAAGACAGGGAGTAGGGATAGCCCAGGAAACTATAGACCAGTGAGTCTTACTTCAGTGGTTGGTAAGTTGATGGAGAAGATCCTGAGAGGCAGGATTTATGAACATTTGGAGAGGTATAATATGATTAGGAAGAGTCAGCATGTCTTTGTCAAAGGCAGGTCATGACTTACAAGCCTGATTGAATTTTTTTGAGGATGTGACTAAACACATTGATGAAGGTAGAGCCGTAGATGTAGTGTATATGGATTTCAGCAAGGCATTTGATAGGGTGTCCCATGAAAGGCTTATTGAGAAAGTAAGGAGGCATGGGATCCAAAGGGACATTGCTTTGTGGATCCAGAACTGAATGCCCATAGAAGGCAAAGAGTGGTTGTAGATGGGTCATACTCTGCATGGAGGTCGGTGACCAGTGGTGTGCCTCAGGGATCTGTTCTGGGACCCCTACTCTTCATGATTTTTATAAATGACCTGGATGAGGAAGTGGAGGGATGGGTTAGTAAATTTGCTGATGACACAAAGGTTGGGGGTGTTGTGGATAGTGTGGAGGTTACAACGGGACATTGATAGGATGCAAAACTGGGCTGAGAAGTGGCAGACGGAGTTCAACCCAAATAAGTGTGAAGAGGTTCATTTTGGTAGGTCAAATATGATGGCAGAATATTAATATAATATTAATGGTAAGACTCTTGGGATCAGAGGGATCTTGGGGTCCAAGACCATAGGGCACTCAAAGCTGCTACGCAGGTCGACTCTGTGGTTAAGAAGACATACGGTACAATGGCCTTCATCAATTGTGGGATTGAGTTTCAGAGCTGAAAGGTAATGTTACAGCTATATAGGACCCTGGTCAGACCCCACTTGGAGTACAGTGCTCGATTCTGGTTGCCTTACTATAGGAAGGACATGGAAACCATAGAAAGGATGCAGAGGAGATTTACAAGAATTTTGCCTGGATTGGGGAGCATGTCTTATGAGAATAGGTTGAGTGAACTCAGCCTTTTCTCCTTGGAGCGACACAGGATGAGAGGCGACTTGTTAGAGGTATACAAGATAATGAGAGGCACTGATCGTATGGATAGTCAGAGGCACAAAGTGTGTGTCAGAGCTGCTGCTGGGTAGCTGAACATTACCACATGGTGATTTGGCACTGGCAAATAGGCAACAACCTGAATATTTGGTAATGCTGGCTGCCAACGAACATTACAGCAAATATAACAAACATGGCAACCTGTTTCTCATCCTGGAACCAACATTGAATATTCTGAATATTAAAAATGTTAGATTTTTCTTACATTTTCCTTAAATCCTCCCTTCCCTAGCATTGCCTCTTAGTCTTTCACATGGGAAATCCTTAACTTTCCTATATTTGTACCTTTCAGCTGCACTCTCAGCTGTTCATGAGCTGACATGTCTTCTTTCATTTCCTGAGTCATTGCTCATATGTCCTCTCTGCAACTGGATCGTTGATTTCCTCATCAAGGCACCAGAGTCAGTACAGATTGGAAATAACATATCCTCCTCACTGACAGTCAACACAGGCGGACCTCAATGATGTGTGCTTAACTCACATCTCTACTCTCTCTGCACTCATGACTGTGACTAGACATAGCTCAAACACCATCTATAAATTCACCGATGATACAACTTGTTGGCAGAATCTCAGATGGTAATGAGTCGTACAGGAGTAAGATAGATTGGCCGGTTGGGTGGTGTTGCAATAACAACTTTGTCAATAAAGAATTAATTTTGGACTTCAGGAAGGGGAAGTTGTCAGTCCTCATTGAGGGGAATGGAAAGGGTGAGCAGCTTCAAGTTCCTGGATGTCAGTATCTCAGAAGATGTATCCTGTGCATAACATATTGATGCAGTTGTGAAAAAGGCACACAACAGCTGTACTTAATTAAGAGTTTGAGGAGATTTAGGATGTCACCAAAGACTCTAGAAAATTTTGACAGAGGTACTGTGGGGAGCCATCGCCACCTGTATGGAGGTTCCAGTGCACAGCCAGCTGCATCATGAGCACTAGCCTCCCCATCATCGAGGACATTTTCAAAAGGCAGTGTCACAAAAAGGCGGCATCGATCATTAGCGACCCTCACCATAAAGGATGTGCCCTTTTCTTGTTACTACCATCAGGGAGGACTCCCAAAGTTTTAGCTTCTTCCCTTCTACCATCAAGTTTTTGAATGTCCACTTGTGTGAACAACATATACCTGTCTGGACACGCCCCCCCCCCCCCCCCCGCTGACTGCTCCTGTGGCCCCTCCCACAGACCCCTGTCTGACTGCTCCTGTGGCCCCTCCCACAGACCCCGGTATAAAGGAGATTGGAGACACAGCCCCGGTCTCAGTCTCCAGGATGTTGTGTGGTGGCCACTTGCTGCTTGTTCTTTCTTCCAGCCAATAAAAGCCTACCTTAACCCACATCTCAGAGTTATTGATGGTGCATCACCACTTGAATGCACTCTTTTTGCCCTGTTCATTTATCTTTATTTATTTCTGATTCTAACTTATAATAAGTGTATATATTGCACTGTACTGCTGCTGCAACAACAAATTTAACAACATATCTCAGGGGTAGTAAGTCTGATTCTGAATAATCTGAACATTTTTCCTATCCCACTTTTTCAAATGGGATATGATTGAGTGACATCAATAGGGTTTGGACTGCAACAAGTTATCTTTAACTGCATGTAGTATCAACTAGGATTGTAAAAAGTTTCTGTTACACATGGTGATTGATCATTTTGATCTTGTCCTCAAGGCAGAAAGGCACAGAAGCTTCTGAACTTCCACCAGCCACGGGTAGGATGTTTAGGGAAGCGAGCACTGTTTAGAAACGTAGAAAACCTACAGCACAATACAGCCCCTTCGGCCCACAAAGTTGTGCTAAATGTCCCTACTTTAGAAATTACTAGGGTTACCCATAACCTTCTATTTTTCTAAGCTCCATGTACCTATCCAAAAGTCTCTTAGAAGAGTCTTAGCATGGGTTTTGTGGTGTGCGAGAATTTCATACTGATAGAGCTGATGTAGATGTTGAGGCAAGCTTTAAGCAGGCTGTAATTTTAAAATATGCACATATTGATGGAGTTTTGGGGATCTTCTGTCCTATTATCTGTATTAGTAATTAATGTGAAACAAATCTATTATTTTCTCCAGATGATTTGTGTTACCTTCTCAATGGGAGCCAATTCTCTTATGACATCCTGCTGTGACTTTTACACCAGTACTGTTCTGTTCATAGGTCTAACAGTGAACTTATAATGTTGAAATACCTTTGATATTCTTTCAATTTTAAATACCATGATTAAATTTAATTGTAGCATAATTGTATCTCTGAATAATGAAAAATACTGTTTTCACAAATGTTCATAAGTGAATTTTGTTGATTAACCAGATAATACAAAAAAAATCACTTAATATGTAACCATACCTCCACAATATTCTGATGAATGGCATTAAAACCACAAGACTATGAATAACAATGACCAAAAATGGAGTGATAAAAGAAAGAAATTCTGCCACTTGCAGGAACGAATATATGCACATGCTTCAACTTTAAAATATAAATGAATTCCCATAAAAATATTATATGTACCAGAATCCATCAGCTGAGATTCATAAACTGGGGAAGTCCTATAAAAACACAGAAAGATTGAAAGGTTCAGACTCTGTTTGATTTCTTTACAGAACTGTTGAAAATATACAGAACTGTAAATAGACATCAAGCCTCTAATGTTTGTGTTAATCCTAAAATTCCTGTCCCCCATCCCCGATCACTTGGTTGCAGCTTTTGAAATTTCTAAGTGTGATGAGGGTTCCTCCCTCTACCACACTACCAGCAGTCAGTTCCAGATCCCTAACACACCGAGTGATTTTAGTTTGCCCCCACATCGCCCCTCCAGTCTTCAAAGTAATTTAAATTTGTGACCTGCAGCTTTTAATTCTTCAGCTAAGAAATATAAATCCCTCATATTTTACTCTAGCTGATTTTTTTATGCACTGATCTCCCCCCAGCTTTTACAGTTTAAAAAAAATCCTGTCCTATCTAATCTTTCCTCATGGCCACAATTTTACAGTCCTAATTCTTCACACATTGTCCAGTGTAATCACTTATTCCCTGTAATATTGTAACTAATTCTGTACCCTGTATTCAACATATAGTCTAACAACCATTGCATAAGTTTTGGCGGATCTGAGGTTGTGAATGAGCACAAGATTTAAAAAGCAAGTGAAGGCAGTTGAGATGTTTCAGGTGCTTGAGATCGTTGGGTAATTTGATACGACAAGAGCCAATAAAAAGAAGTTGGGTTTAAGTTTAGTGGCCATTGTGGGAGTGGGCCAGTGTTAGAATGGAGAGCTGGGGGCTTTTGGTCAAGAGGCAGAAACCAAAGTAAGATTCTTTCTTATTGTGCAAATAGAGCAGTGGGAATGCCAAGCAGGAGAGTGGAATGTTCTTTTTGCAGAATGTGGGAAGACAGAGCTACCTCCAGTGTCATTGCCGACTGCACCTGTAAAAAGTGGAACCAACTGCAGCTGTTTACAGATCATGTTAGGGAACTGGAGCTGGATGAACTCTGCATAATTCAGAAGGCTGAGGAGTTCAGGGAGGTAACGGGGCACAGGTAACTGGGTGATTGTCAGGAGAGAGGAAGGAGCGGGCATCTAGTACAGGGTGCCCCTGTGGCCGTTCCTGTAAATAATAAGTATATTACTTTGGATACCTTTGTGGTGAACTACATATACCTGTCTGACTGCTCCTGTGGCTCCTCCCACAGACCCCTGTATAATGGCGATTGAGGCCTGAGCCCGGCCCTCATTCTCCAGGATGTAGTGTTGTTCATTCTTCCAGTCAATAAAAGCCGATATCTCGCTTCTTACGTCTCAGAGTGAGTTATTGATGGTGCATCACCTTTGTGGTGGGGGATGACCTAGCAGAGGAAAGCCACTGCAGTCAGGTGTCTGGCACTGTCTGGCTTTGTGACTCAGAAGGGAAGGGGAAAGAAGAGGCGATTAGTAGTGATAGTGGATTTATTCATTAGTGGAACAGACTCTGTAGACAAGAACAAAATTCCTGAATGGTATGTTGCCTCCCAGGTGCCAGGGTCAGGTATTTCATAGATCCATAGCATTTTAAGGGAAAGAGTGAACAGCCAGAGGTCATAGGCAGGAAGGGCGACACGATCCTGCAAAATGAGTCCAGGGAGTTAGGTGCCAAGTTAAGGGACAGGAATTCCTCTCAGGATTGTTATCCATGTGACGTGCCACTGAAGCCATAAGTAAGAAGATAAAATCATTTAACGTGGTGATGGTGAAGGAGGAAGAGCTTCAGATGTTTGGATGATAGGCACTCTTCCAAGGAAGTGGGGTCTAATATCCCTGTGGGATTGTTTGCGAAAGCTGCTGTGTGTGGGGGGAGTGGATCAGGATGCTAATACTAGATTTGCTGTAGGATGGGAACCAAAATGTCAGGGTTAATAGTGGAATGGGTGCAGGGAAAGATGATGATAGGCCTGCATACAAAGTCAGGAATCAAAATCAAAAGATTTTTGAGAGGAGGGGACTTCAGTCAGGTGCACTGCCCAAGTACAAAAGGCAGTAGCGAGTCGGTACAGCAAAAAAGAGCTTCGACCAGCAGCCAATCGGGACACTGGAAGTTTGGAGAGGGGGGGATTTCAATCAGGTCCACTGCCACACTACAAAGGCAGCAGCAGGTCGGTACAGTAAAAAAGAGCTTTAACTAGTGGCCAATCTGCGTTTGTGATTGATTAGCAAGGACAGATTAGATTAGATTCAACTTTGTTGTCATTGTGCCGAGTACAGATACAAAGCCAATGAAATGCAATTAGCATCTAACCAGAAGTGCAAAAGAATAGTGTTAGTTACAAAATAACTGCAAATACAAAGTAAGTGCTACAGCACACAAATATAAAAGTACTGAGACAGTCCAATATGGGTGCAGTACTGCTTAGCGTTGTGATGTGAGGTTCAGCAGGGTCACAGCCTCAGGGAAGCTCTTCCTGTGCCTGCTGGTGTGAGAGCGGAGGCTCCTGTAGCGCCTACCGGATGGGAAGAGAGTAAAAAGTCCATGATTAGGATGAGATGCAACCTTGATAATGCTTTTCGCCCTGCCCAGGCAGTGTTTATGATACACGTTCTCAGTCGTGGGCAATTGGGTGCCGATAATCCACTGGGCAGTTTTCACCACCCACTGGAGTGCTTTGCAGTCCAATACGGGACAATTGCCATACCACACTGAGATGCATTTGGTGAGTATGCTCTCCATGGTACAGCGGTAAAAGTCCATCACTATCCTGGGACAGAGGTGAGCTCTTTATAGCAAGACGGGCAATCGTCACAGCGGCTGCCTTTTGAGTGGTGAGATCAAGGCTGCTTTAGCTCTTAGACACTTCAGTCAGAGAAAGCAAAGGATAGAAAAGCTCAAAGTTAAGTTATTTTTCCTTCCCTTCTTTATATCTGCTCAGCAAGGATAGTAGAGAGGCCAGGCAGGATAGTTGAATGCTCCTTTTGTGGGATGTGGGATGTGGGAAGGCAGTATCTGTGATGACTACAACTGCATGAAGTGCCTTCAGCTGGATAAACTCAGCATTTATGGAAAAGAGTACAGTCGCCATTTTGGGCCGAGACCCTTCACCAGGATGGGTTCAGCTGCATGCATTCGTCTGCAGCTTCTAACATTCTACGTTAGAGTTAGAGCTGGAACTGAATGAACTCTTAATCCTTCAGGAGCTTGAAGGGGTGATAGACAGTGTCTAGTGGTGTTCCTCAGGGGTCAATATTGGGACTGCTACTTGGAGAATTGCCTTTGTAGAAAAGTTTGTGGATGCTACAAAGATAGTCGGACGGGTTGGTAGTGCTGAGGAAGCAAAGCGATTGCAGCAGGACTTAGACAAATTGAAGAAAAGGCAAAAAGATGGCAGATGGAGTACAGTGTTGAAAAATGTATGATAATGCTTTTTGGTAAAAGAACCAATAGCACAGACTATTATCTAAATGGGGAGAAAATTCAAAAATCAGAGGTGCAGAGGGACTTGGGAGTCCTTGTGGAAGACTCTCAGAAGATTAATTTACAGGTTGAATCTGTGGTAAAGAAGACAAATGCAATTTTGGCATTTATTTCAAAGGGAATAGAATATAAAAGCAAGGAGATAATGCTGAGGCTTTATAAGACACTAGTTAGGCCACACTTGGAGTATAGTCAACAGTTTTGTGCCCCCTATCTCAGAAAGCATGTGTTGTCATTGGAGAGGGTCCAGAGGAGGTTCACAAGAATGATTCTGGGAATGAAGGGGTTAACATATGGGGCTCTTTTGGTAGCTTTGGGCCTGTACTCACTGGAATTTAGAAGAATGTGGGGGGGATCTCATTGAAAACTACTGAATGTTGAAAGGACTAGATAAGGTGGATGTGGGGAGGATGTTTCCTACGGTGTGGGTATCCAGAACCAGAGGGCACAGCCTCAGAACTGAGAGGCAATCTTTTAGAGCAGAGGTAAGGAGGAATATTTTGAGCCAGAGAGTAGTGATTTTCTGGAATGCTCTGCCACAGACTGCTGTGGAGGCCAAGTCTGTGGCTATATTTAAAGTGGAAGTTGACAATTTACTGATTGGTCAGGACAGCAAACGATATGGAGAGAAGGCAGGTGTATGGGGTTGAGTGGGATCCGGGATCAGTCATGATGGAATAGTGGGGCAGACTTGGTGGGCTGACTGGCCTAATTCTGATCCTATGTCTTATGGTCTTATAGATAAGACATTTAGGAAGGTAGTTACAGCCAAGGTGCAGACACAGGAGACTGGGTGACAGGAAGGGGAAAGAGGTTAAGGTGCCAGTGCAGAGTGCCCATCCCCATCAAGGACAGGTAAATCACTTTGAATACTGTGGGGGGTGGGGGGGACCTAACAAAGGAAAGTCACAGTGTTCGGGCCTCTGGCATTGAGTCTGTCTCTGAGTCAGAAAGGAAGAGGGAAAGATTCACTGTGTGGTGATGGGGAGTTTGTTAGTTAGGGAATGGACAGGAGGTTCTATGGGCAGGAATGAGATTCCCAGATGGTATGTTGCCTCCTGGGTGTCAGGGTCTGGGATATCTTGGATCGAGTCCTCAGTATTCTTAAGGAGGAGGGTGAGCAGCCAGAAGCTGTGATCCAAGTAGGTACCAATGACGTGGATAGGATGAGTGATGAGATTATCCAAGGGGAGTTCAGGGAGTTGGGTGCTAAGTTAAAGGGCAGGAACTACAGGGATGTGATCTCAGGCTTCCCACCAATACCATGTGCTAGTGAGGCCAGAAATAGGAAGAATATACAGTTTAAACCGTGGCTAAGGAGTTGGTGTAGGAGAGGTGGCAGGATTTTGTTTGGATCATTGTGCTTTCCTCCAGGGAAGGTCAGACCTTGCTTCTACCTTCACTTGGAAGGTACATTTCAAATCATAGAAGATGACAACTTGGAAAACTCCTCTTTGTAGCTCCTTAATTTGTGCCTGTGGGTGACCATGCTGCACTGTAAATACTTCTCCCATCTAAACTGCTCAGCGTTTTGGCATCCCTATCAAATCTGTGCCCATTCTTAGCTCGGGGAGCAACAACATCAGAATTCTCCAAACAGCTCCCTGCACCGTCTCCTTTCTCAACCTTCCTCCAGGCATATAGTACATCCTCCTGGCCTTTCCTTAAAGCTAAATCAATACCGTATCCTTCATATTCTTCCTACAGTAATGTGTTAAATTTCTTCTGCCTTGTATCTGCCAGTTTCACTGATCCACATGCTCTGGGATTTATTCCCATCATTTGCACCACTTACTGTATTTTTTAAGATTTGTATCATCTGACATTATCCACTTTTACCCTGGTTTAAGTCTTTACAACAGCATTCATGTTAATGAGCAGCCGCAGGGCGCACAGTTGTATAAGCGCTCACAGTGTGATAAACCAATGTTCACAACTCTCTGTATGTTAGACACGCCATAACTGCTTCTTCAATGTCAAGACTTTACAAGCTGCTTATCGTAATGTTTTGTAAAGTGCCTTTCAAACTCCAAATCGACATCACCTAAACTACCTTCATCAATGCTCTTACTTAAAGAACACAATCAATTTCAATAAAATTTGCCTATAACATATATTTTATACGATATATGTGATCTCTGAGCTTCAGAGTGGAGACTGATTGCAGAATTTCTGCATTAGAATTCCACAAGTCAATATGCCTGCATCTCACTCGTGCTCACACACACATTCAGACTCATCGTCTGAAACACATATTGACAAGCACACATAAATACACTTACACACAGTCATGGATACACACAATTGCACATACACCGACAAGTACACACATGCTCACACATACGCACTCAAACACATACACACTCACATGTACATGCTTGCATATGCATACACACAAATAAACACTGACATATGCATATGCAAATATACACACTCGTGTATACTCATACACACACATATGCACTCACAGATAAGTTCACACATTCATGCTTACACACACAGATAACGCCAATCACACATGCATGCACACACAGATATTCGTTCGCAGGTGATATGTCCATACTCAATTTTACACATACTGACACGTACAGATATACTGTACATAACACTTAACGTGTACAAACATGCACACAATTACTCACACATTCTTACATGTTCGCAAATGCAAAGATCCTTACTCCCTCACATTGTGGAACGGATGTAAGATTTAAACAAATTCAAATTCAGTTCATACACTCCCACATACTCACTTGCATTCAGTTATAGCCTTTGATGTATGATAATTGTTAATTCTAACTTGGGTTTTCATATTCCCCATTTCTATTTTAGGAGGAGTTGTCAATGACGGATTGCAATCAGTGGCCACATCAAGCCTCCTGGACACTTGTGTGTGTCCCACCGCAGTGTCAGGGTCCTTAGTGAACTCCAGTGCAGGAATCGCAGAGACTTCGACGATTCAAACAAAACAAAACATTTATTACAGTAATTAGCCAGCAAAACTAACAAGCAACTACCAGGCAAATTATACAGAATCCAGAAGAACTGAAATCACTCACAATACCCAGAATAACTTGGTTTGAGTTTCACCAGACAAGGATCCACAACGACTGAGCAAAGTGGGGTTCACGCACCCTGAAATAAACCCTGCAGCATGGAGGAATTTAAGACCAATCAGACAACCCAGGTGTCCAGGCGAAGCAATAACCCCCAAAGACAACAACTATGATGCAAAACATTGAAAATACCCTGCTAATTAAATTATCCCAAGTTGAGTAAAGGTGATAAATACAAAGAGAGCTTAAATATCCCCGTGAGACCAAATAAACACCTGGAAATCAAAGTTAAAATCCAGAGCTAATCTAAAGACAAACAATTAGACATAAAAGTTAAACGTTCCAAGGACACTGCATGCAATACAACCAACATACTAACTCAAAAAATCTTTAAAAAAGGAACAAAACAGTTTTGACACTCAGAGCCTGTGACTGACTGGGAGGTGCAGGGTGACAGGTGCATCTACCAGACATTTTACTCCTGGTACGCTGCACTGTCTTATTTTAGTTAGTTAGACTGCAGTACCTTTTTGTTGGTCTCCCTATCTCCTCAGTCTACCTGTCAATAAATTACCTTACTTATACTAATGAAATGCTGGCAGCAGGTCAGAGAACGAGTTAAGTGTGTTTTCCCCTCTGGTGCCCGTGGACATATGAACCAGGCCTTGAAAACAATGGCCTCCTTACCATTCTGTTATTCTGAGGAACATTTACAGAGCTATTGTTTTACTGCAGATTTCCAGCATGTATAATATTATATCTTTGCATGTCTTGTCTATGACTGGACCAATATTTTTAGAGGAGTTCTGTGGAAAACAACACGTTGACAGCAAGTCTTCACCCGTCCTACTCCCTGGCTGATTTGGAAACTCTAAAAATGATTGCAACATCTTTGTGGTCAAACACTGACAGTCAAAGACAAAGAAAAATTAACTCCAAGTACCAGGGACTAAAGGTCACAATTTCATGCAGAATATCTTCAAAGAAAATACCGCTCAGATGTTTACAGCTTGTCTGTACGTGACAATCGTAAACTAATGTAAGTAATTCACATTAATAACAAATATTTCACTGTTTCATAAAAAATTAAGGAGATATTGGTAACACATCCTACAAAGAACAAATTATATACAAGTTAAATCAGGAGTGAATGTTATGTGAATGCATTTTCACAGAAACTGCAGATATTATTTTCCCACCCTCACTTTATAATTTCTATAGGGAATGGACTTCCCAAAAACGAAGTTAATTCAAAATAAAATGATCATTTATACAAAATATACGCACAAAATGCTAAATACAATTTGGAGAGGACAAAAACAGAGAAGCGGGAGAACACCTGCGGACTTTCTCTTGTTACGGAAATGAAAGTAAACGGTGCCAGGTTAATAATTTTACTCTGCAGCGAAGTGTTCAATTTACGGAGCGGACGACGGCGTCCCGGCAGGGCTAAGAGCTGGAAAGGCGCAAGGGGACTGCTGATGCTGGAGACAATCTGCTGGAGGAACTCAGCGGCAACGCGGGCAACTCCTTCCCTACCACAAACGCCGCTAACCCGCGGAGTTCCCCAGCAAACTCTTCGTTTGCTCTAGAATTTACAGCCACACGGGCGCTGCGTCTCCATATCAAGCCAATTATGCAGCCAAGCGTCATCATAATTCATTGCATTTTGAATAAAAGTGTTGTTGCCAAGTTGCGTAGGGGAGATTGCAACATATCGTGGACGTGACTATCAATGTCAACATCTGGTTCTGAGCGCTTCAGATAAAGTGGGGTTCCTTCACAAGTAGCTGAAGTGTTGAGGAATGTCAGTCTCTCCCCTCTTTCTACAGAAATCCTGCACTGGGGGTGGGCGGGGAAGAGACCTGACCCCTGAGGCCGGTGCACGGGGATCCGGATGGTCCACTCTGCCGAACCTTTCTCTCTCTCCTCGCCGCCGGCGCCATGTCGGCAACGCCGGCGGATCTAGAGGCGGTGGGGTCTCGCCCAAAGATCCATTGGCTCGGCTTGCAACGCCGATCTGCGTTCGGTATAGCCCAGGCCGGGCTTGCAGCCCTCGGTTAAATAGGGTCATGTGCACCTACACTACATACAGTACTGACAGCCCGTGTCTACTCTCCTCTCTCCCTGACTTCACATTGTGTGTCTTCTTGCACTATCTTCCACCCCCCCCCCCATATCCCCTCGACCCGCGGAGCTCTTCCAGCACATTGTTTGTCGCCCCTTTTACCCCCACCCCCACTTGTCTCTGGTGGCATCAACACCTCTCTCCTTGACTCAACTAAAGTTTTCCATTTTAAGCGTGGCTGCTCCACAGCCAGACTGCTTAATAATTTTTAAAAAAGATTCCTTTCCAATCCTCTCTGATTACTGGGTCTAACTGGGGAGCAGGCAGAATCCAAGGTAAATGTTCCAATCGATCCATCGTATTGCAAGCGGTGGTACAAAAAAGAGATTCCGAATCAGACCGCACGTATTTAACAGGAAAATCAGTGTTCTTTCCCCATCTGGGGGGGGGGGGGGAGCCGGGGGGAGAAAACACGAGCACGTCCCCTTCATTCACCTGTCAACCGGACCGACATCCCTTTGTCGCCACTAGCGCTCACACATACAGCCTCTGCTCAGGACCTGCGACCTGAGCGCAGTTCACCGAGAACACAGGCCGGTAAGTCCCCAGATTTGCCCGCCAGGAGTGGGGAACACAACCCCTGTCCATTGTGGCCCCGATTCCACGATCAGACAAATCTCAGCAAATCTCTCCTCCCGGTTCTTACGCCGGTGAATCCGCGGGGTTTCCCTTCGCTCGGCCGGTGACTGGGTCCAAAAGGACAGACACGTGGAATAACCCCGCGCTATGAACACAGCCGTCATCAACAAAAGCCGAAATGCCCATTATAAAAGAAACTCACCTTCCACTTCAAACAGGGTTTAAATCCCCAAAGCCGTTCCTTTAGACAGGGTTACGTCTGTGTGTGTGTCCGGGAGAGGAGTGCGGTATAGTCCTACAGTCAGCGATGCCTCCTGGACCTCAGAGTCGGGGTGCCGTCTCCGGCACCGGGGCACACAGGCTGGGCTCTAGCCTCTTGGCTGGGGATCTGCCTGCGCTTGATGAAACGTACAGATGACACCATTAAGCCAGTGTGAGCGCTGCCTGGGATTTACACCAACCAACCCCTCTCTCACGTGCTGACATCACCCGCCTTTCCTGATTCCCCCGTAAATCCCTAGTCTCAGCACGCCGCCGTGCCGAGCTCCCTCAAAGACGCGGAAAACTCCCACCATTCATAATTTACCTTCACCTCCTCCTCAATGTCCTCAGTAAATCACCAGCCGGATATTTCAAGCCTTTTTCTTTTGTCTCTTTAATTATATCTGGACATAATCTAACGCACCCTTTCTTTTTAATCAGGTTGCAAATATATCTGGGCTCTGACCCTCTGATCCGTGCGCGCGCGCGCACACACACACTCACACACACACACACAATCTCTCTCACACACACACACACACACACACACACACACAATCTCACACACACACACACACACACACACAATCTCACACACACACACACACACACACAATCTCACACACACGCACACACAATCTCACACACGCGCACACACACACACTCACACATACAATCTCACACGCACACACATACTCACACACACACAATCTCTCACACACACACACACGCACACACTCGCCCACACACACTCACACACACACTCACACTCTCACTCACACACACTCACACACACATTTGTACACATTTGCACACACACACTCACACACACACACACAATCTCTCTCTCACACACACACACACACACAATCTCACACACACACACACACACACAATCTCACACACACGCACACACAATCTCACACACGCGCACACACTCACACATACAATCTCACACGCACACACATACTCACACACACACAATCTCTCACACACACACACACGCACACACTCGCCCACACACACTCACACACACACTCACACTCTCACTCACACACACTCACACACACATTTGTACACATTTGCACACACATACACACCACACACATCACAGACACACTAACATTAACACACGCACACACCGCACAGACGAACAAACGTTATCTCACTCACACGCACATATATACACACACATATCACACATACACATACATGCACTCATACGCACATCAGACGCAGATAGATCTCACTCACACACACACACACACACACACACACACACACACACACACACACAAAACACAGAGACACACACACACACACATATCCCACAAACACACACCCATCACACGGGGAGAGAATTCATCTTGTGGAGTGAGCTACTGTTTAAATAGCTTCTATTTGGGAACAAAATTAATTATTTTCGCCCTAGAGTGTGCAGACGGGGAGGAAAAGAGTGGATTTAGGTGTCTGACAATTGATTTCAGTCCGCTCCTCACCGAATGGATCATTTTCGTCACAAACTGCCGGGAGAGTGAACTGGTGAACTGACACCGCAGAGACCCTGGTCAGCGTCTCGGCAGGATGGGATTCGGGAATCGGGAACAGGGAAAATGGAGCGAACGGAGAAGGGATCGATCTGAACTTGGGGCCGGAAATCCGAGGCGAAAGGGAGAATATTTGTTAAAACAAAGCGAGGTAAATTTCGGGTCAATGACCAGCTCCGAATTCCAGGGAAATGGTGTAAATGGGGACAAAAGCGGAAAAAATGGCTACAGAGAGAAAAAAAAGGGGAATGAAACAAAATCAATTCAGTGGCGTTATTTGTGAACCCCTCGCGAACTACAGTGGATGCCCAGGGTTTCAACCCTTCGCCAACCGAACAAAGAGCGGGGAGAGGCGTTGAAGGAACCGCTTCATTGCGAAGGTCCGCACGCCGGTCACTCCGAGGCTTGATTTTCAAAGTTCTCTTTAATTCCCTTTAACGGTGTCAATGCAACACATTCTTCGGTGGCAGATCCTACTCGTGCGAGACCTTCGGCGAGTAAGATACTGAGGGGCAATTTGTGGATTCACCGTGAGCCTCTCCCTCGCCACGATGTGTCCGCTAGAATTATTCCCGAGTTCTAGCAACACTAACTGATAGGCAGAGCAACTCCGACAGATAGACAGACAGACAGACAGACAGACAGACAGATAGATAGATAGATAGATAGATAGATAGATAGATAGATAGATAGATAGATAGATAGATAGACAGACAGATAGATAGATAGATAGATAGATAGATAGATAGATAGATAGACAGACAGAGAGACAGGTAGATAGATAGATAGATAGATAGATAGATAGATAGATAGATAGATAGATAGACAGACAGAGAGACAGATAGATAGATAGATAGATAGATAGATAGATAGATAGATAGATAGATAGATAGATAGATAGATAGATAGATAGACAGATAGATAGATAGATAGATAGATAGATAGATAGATAGATAGATAGATAGATAGATAGATAGATAGACAGACAGAGAGACAGGTAGATAGATAGATAGATAGATAGATAGATAGATAGATAGATAGATAGATAGATAGATAGATAGATAGATAGATAGAGAGTTAGATCGACAGACAGAGAGATAGATAGACACAGATAGATAGACAGACAGACAGATAGATAGACAGGCAGACATATTGGGTGACTAATTGATTTTGAGACAACTGTATTCTGTGACAGCCTTGCAGTTATGTGCACATTCATCCTATATACGTACATACATACATACATAAATACTCACACTTACGTGCATAAATAAGTTTATTTTCCAAATGATTGATTTACCACAATTACTTTCACACATAGGTCACCATCATGTGATACTCTAGACATGTATGTACTTTTATACAAAAATATTTGCATGCATGCCTACAACAACAATTTCCATTTGCCCATGGGGATGAATAAAGTATCTATCTATCTATCTATCTATCTATCTATCTATCTATCTATCTATCTATCTATCATACAAACATACATGTTCTGATATGTTAACATATCAGAACAGCTCAAAGTGCTTTATGGGAGTTCTACCATGTAAAAGATTATGCTGGGACACATCAGACATATGCATTGTAATCATATAATTAGTACATAACTGTGCAGAAATAATTACATAATAATTAAATAAATAAACATTATAAACATGCATGCATATCTCATTATCACTTTTCATATAATTCAACTTTCCTTCCAATATAAGACATCTGGCCCATTGAATTCCATTCACTCTGTAACCTATGCTCTCTCACATATACATTCATTCTCTCCCACCCACCCTCCCCCAACCCCCACTATGTTCTACTACCCTAACAATTTAAAGCAGCCAATTTCCTTCACAATTGAAGAACAAAGCTTGAACATTGTCTCATACACGAGGAAATCTGCAGATGCTGGAAATTCAAGCAACACACAAAATGCTGGTGAAACGCAGCAGGCCAGGCAGCATCTATAGTGAGAAGTAAAGTCGACATTTCGGGCCAAGACGCTTCATCAGGACATTAACATGTTCAGAGCAACTCTGGAGCTTTTCAGAGAAAGGTTTTCCATCAGCCTTTCTTAAATTTTCACGGAATTAGCATCCACTCACTAAGCTGCAAAAAAAACCCTATCAGCTTTCACCTTAGCAAAAGTTTTCTTTGCTCTTCATGAGTACACTCCTGCCACATATTTGTTTGGGCTAAATGTCAAAGTTTCAATCTGTATGTTTTCTTAGTTGAATGCAAATGCTATTGACCTAGAAGTTGGCCGCAATTTTTAGTTCAATAAGTCATAATCCCAACATCAGTGTGACGTTTGACCTCAGCTGTTATTAACTGGGAGCAGCCCCTGTTAGCTTGGGCAAAGTACGTGCATCAAAGACGTTGAAGCAGACACAGAAGGCATAGACCTACCTGTGCTATTCATTCAGGATGGAGGAGAGAAGGTGTTGTTTGTGAAAGACCACGTTGCATATGTCAGTATGGTTTATTCTCAGAGTAGAGGTAGAGGTTCCTTCTCCCTTCTGCAAATAGTGGGTGGTTTGCAAATATCTCACCAATTCTCCAGCATGAGGAGCCATGGTGTAGACTGAACTCACTCTGCTCAGGAGAACATAACCCCAATGGGGCTTCAGCGAAGAAAGCTCTTGATTCTATTTAACAAGGTATGAACGTATCTATAAGCTCATGTGTTCTGAGAAAGTGGTCACTGAGATCGAATGTCTTTTTCAGACAGAGATTTCAACACAACTGAGCACAGGAATCGGGCTGATATGTTACAAATGTAAACATAAGGTGAGACCACACTTTGGTTTGCAGTTCTGAGTTGCCCAGCTGCGGAAAGGATGTTATTAAGATGTAAAAGGGAGCAGAAATGTTCACAAAGATGTTACCAAGACTGGAGGCTTGATTTATAAGGAGAAGCAGAGACCTTTATCCTTAGAGTTTAGGAGCCTGTGTGGTGACCTTATGGAGTTCAATAAAATCATAACAGATGTAGATAAAGTGAATGTTCACAGTCTTTTTCCAAGGGGAGATGTATCTAAAACTATTGTACATAAACTTACTGTGAGTGGGAGAAGATTTAAAAAGGATCAGAGGGGAAAGTTTTAGTGGTAATCAGTTTAATATTGTCACACATACTGAGGTATGGTGATAAGCTCCGTTCGTGTGGCGTGCAAACAAGGTATTCCACACAGATAGTACAACAGCTAAAGCAACAACACAATGCAGAATACAATGTTAGCCACAGAGAAAATGTCGTGCGAACATTACACTCAGAGGACAATGGCACTCGGCAGCCAAACCTGAAGGAAATCTATTCCAGAGGAAGTGCGCGGCATGAAAACGGCCTCCACTGTACTGCAGAGAATGAGCGGCAGCTGCCAAAGGCGAGGCCGAACAACCAAAGGACCCAACCATCACTTACTCTACACTAGAATATGTGGATCCCCGGTCAACTTCCACAGCCACCATTAGACAACCCCTTAGAACATCATACTCGACTCAAGTGATCTCACCACTGCAGCTGGACACAAATGGTGCAAGAGCTCATGAAATGAGCTACCTGAGGAAGCTGGTACAATTAGAACATTTAAGAGGCAGTTGGATAGGAAAGGTTTAGTGGTATATGTAAGCAAACGAGATAGGTTGGATAGACATCCTGGTTTGACGTGGACTGTTTGGGCTGAATTGCCTGTTTCTATGCTGAGTGGCTCTATGATTCAATGATGATGTATCTCACCTGATTGCAAGTGTGCTAAAGAGCTCCTACTACTGTCCTAATTGTAGCCACTGAGTAAGCACTGAACAGATGTAGGAAGACAGGAAGAAGATGGCACCAGGAAGATAAGGCCCTCCCAATCCTCCACAAATTTCCCCTATATCCTGTTCTCCCTGTGTTCCCCTTTGATTCTACCATTCACCTGGATCTAGTCCAAACAAGCAACCTACCAATCTGTTCAGGTTGTGGGGATGAAACCAGGGAGGGTTTGGGAAACTCTGCACAGACGACAGCGGAGGTCAGGGTTGAACCTGGGCACTGGGGCTACAGGGCAGCAAATCCACAAGCTGCTCCCCTGTGTTCCCTCAGACCGCTCACACCTTTCCATCTCCGGCACATTGTGGCTGAAACATGCAGCTTGCAAGCCACTGCTAGCAGCAAAGGAAGACTTGGATTCTAGCACATATAGCTGGGCTATAAAGTGTCTCGGCTCCTTCTGCATGCTCCATATCAGACACTACCCTATCTCAGCTGATCACTAAGTTATCTAGCAGTGCATGAAGATGACAGCTCCCTGACGGCTTCTTAATGGGATTCAGAGCTGGTCAGACAGAAAAGCCCACGCCCCATGTGCAAACTGACAGAAATACCAACAAAACCCCATAGAACCACAGTACCCATCTGCCTTCTTCCTGTGATAATTCCTGCAGTTGTACAACGCAGAGGATTCTGACTGGTTGCAATCTCTGCCTGGTGCGGAGGCTCCAGTGCACAGGACTGGAAGCGGATGCAGTAGGTCGTAGACTCTGCATCATCACGGGCACAACCCTTTCCATCATCGAGGACATTATCAAAGTCAGGGCTTCACTTTTCACACTATTTTACACAGTAGCTTTCATGTCTTGTACTGTACTGCTGCCACAAAACAACACATTTCATGGGATAATTTCAATAATCCTGATTCTGAATCTAATTGTCATTGGTCATAACAAATCAAATAAGCATGTTGGACATGTTCATGCAGGCACAGAGTACTGAGACCGTTGGTCTGTCAGATTTGAACAAGCCTTTGTGGGGATCCTCAATATCCTCTATTGGGATTCACCTGCATTGCCACCTCTGCACAGTGCTGGCCCTTTGACTGTAGCTGAGGGTCGGCTGCTCGTAGGCAACAAGTGGAGGCTCTGAATGGCCGCAGGAGGTAACTTCAAGCAGTTAGAACGTAGACTATAGAACAGCACAGCATGGAACTAGGCTCTCCAGCCCACAATGTTCTTCCAAACTAATTAAATAGTAATTAAATCCCTGCTAAACTATCCCTTCTACCTACACAAGATGTCTACGTCCTGCCATTCCCTGCACATTCATCTGCACCTTGTGCATCTCCATCAGCTCTGCCTCCACCACCATTCCAGGCACCCACCCCACCACTCCCCCTCCCCATCTAAAAAACCTGTCCCGCACACCTCCTTTCAACTTACATTAAAAGCATGCCCTCTGGTTCTAGACAAGATACCAGCTGTCTACTCTATGCCCTCATAATCTTTTTAAACTCTCCCGGGTCTCCTGTCAGCCCCTACCACTCCAATCAAAGTTTGTTCAACCTCTCCTCAAATCCAAGCAGCATCCTGATAAACCCCCTCTGCCCCTCTCCAAAGCCTCCACCTATCCTAGAATGGGGTGAGCAGAAATCAATGCAACACCCTGGAAGTGGCCACACCAGAGTTCTGGTGTTTTCCCGCCTGTCTCTGGATTTGAGTGACAGCAGGAGGCAGAGCTGAAGATGGCACCAGAGGTGACTTCTCCCAATTAATCAGCAAAACAGTTAAACCCTTCCTATTCTAATGTCTCTAATTTCCTTTTTCAGATTGGCTGGGGTCCTGTCGGGATCTTTGATGAACCGCGGCACTCAAACTGCTTTCTGCATGGCGGCGTGCTCCTGTTCTTGGAGCTCACTGACTGATATGTCCAAGCTCGGCCTGAAGTCAGGTGTCCTCGGGGCCTCGCGCGAATTCTCGCTAGTGCCACAAACCGAAGCATAGTGGGAGCCTGAAAGCATTACTTCAGACATCGAAATAATGACTGTCGTCTCCCTTCTCGCTGTGGAAGGAGCAATACCTGTCTCTCCCTTGTTAGTGAGCGAGGGAGCCTGTGGGATGTTGAAATGTTGGAGTGAGCTGTTAGCTTCTGATGGACTGTAGACTCTCTTTGGGGGCTTTGTTGTTGCTGGCATGATGGGTGGTGGGGGTGCTGATGCTTTATGCTAGGGTAGATTGGAGGAGGCTATCAACCTCTGTTGCTGCAAAGGATGTGGAGGGGGCTTGGGGTTCTTACGTTCTTCTGTCATTCACTCTTTGTGGTTTTTCTTCTATGAAGAGTAAGAATTTCAGGCTGTATATTGTATACATTTGCAGATATTAAATGGAACTCTACTGATGGACAATACGCATGCGTGCTCCTGGAATGCCTAGGGGTGACTCACTCGAGTTGGCGGGTAGAAGAGCAGGGTTGACAACCTTTCTATAAAGCTGCAGCCACTCCTTCTGGGCAGGACCTGACATGTCCATAACCAGATGGGTAGGTTACAGTGGCTGCTCATTAAGCTGATCAATTACACACTGGAGCAGCACAGTGGCACAGCCGACCAACGGCCCCGGACACCCAGGTTCGATCCCAACCTCCCGTGCTGTCGGCGTGGAGCTCGGACGTTCTCCCTGTGACTGCACGGGTTCTCCCCAGGTGCTCCCGTTTCCTCCAGAGATGTGCAGGTCAGAGGTTAGTTGCCGGCTGTAAATTGCCATGTAGCAAGCAGTGGAGTTTGGGGATAGGAAGGGGTGGAGAAGAAAAGATGAGATGAATGTAGAATTAGTGTAAATGTTGATGGGGCTGGCACAGACTCAGTAGGCAAAGGGCCTGTTTCCATGCTCCAACTCTTGATGACACTCTCTATCAATTCCAAACCTTTCTATTAGCTCATAAAGTAGACAGAGGGAGGTCTTGATGGCCCCAAACATGCCATAGTTATAGAGTGTGAAACTGACCCCTCGGCTGATCTAGTCCAAGCTGACCAAGAGGCCCACCTAAGCTAGTCCTATTGCCCACACGTGGCCCATTTCACTCAATGCTATCCACGTACCTATCCAAATATCCTTTAGATGTTATTGTACCTGCCTTGACCACTTCTTCTAGCAGCTTATTCCATTATCTCATCACCCTCTATTTGAAGAATTTTCCCTTCAGGACCCTTTTAAATCTTTACCCTCTCATCTTAAAACTAGGCACTTTAGTATTTGATTCCCTTTTCATGGGGAATAACACAGCGTGTAATCACCCTATCTATCTCCCTCGTGATTTTATATGGCTATCCCTCTGTGTCTAACACTCTGAGGAATAAAGCCCCAGCCTATCCAAACTCCCCCAATAACTCAGGCCCTCCAGTCCTGGCAACATTCTCACAAATCTTTCTGCTCTTTCCAACTAAATGAGGTTTTCACTATAATATTCTTCACTACAATCACTGTGCCACACAAGACCTGGAAAGTTCCTCTGATTTGCCATTGTGTTCCCATATTGGACCATGTCTGCAGACTACAGTCTACTCAGAATAAAGCTTTCAGTAGCTCTGGGGAGCCAGAACAGAAGCTGAATCCCCGACAGTCAGGTACTCCATTTTGAGCAGGGGCACAAGTGTCGATGAGGATCCTACCGCCACTTCCTGTGTTAGAAACCGTCCGCACCAAGGCAGGTGAAGCTATCTCATCGAGTTACAGAGAGAGATAGCAAGGAGAACAGACCCTTCAGCCCATCAACTTCACCCTGAGCATCAGCCACACACTTACCCCAATCTTACAGTATGTTAGACCCTTTTCTGCATTTCCATCAAATCCCCTGCAGTCCACCACCCAACCACATGCTCAAGTTTTCCTACCACCCACCAGCCTGCTCTTCTTTGGGATGTGGTAGGAAACTTGAGCATTCCAGGACGGAAATCCATGTTGTCACAAGAAGAATAAGGAAGCGCCTTGCAGGCCAGGACTGAGCACAAGCCCCTGGTGCTGGGAGACGGGTGGATCTTCTCGCTGTGCCGTCCTCCACATAACACACCTTGAACTGTCTCTCAGGGCAACTGCCCCTGAAGAGGAAGGCAGTGCAATAAAAATATTTCAAAATTCGTTCCTTGTTCTTTTCCAATTCAGCAGCAAGAGGCACCATACACAGATTCAGAATCAAGTTTATTGTCACTGACGTATGTCATGAAAATTGTTATTTTGTGGCAGCAGTACAGTGCAAGACGTAAAAAAATACTGTCAGTTACAATAAGAAATATGAAATAAATAGATTGTGCAAAAAGAGAGTAAAATAGTGAGGTCGTTTTCATGGAGTCATGGACCGTTCAAAAATCTGATGCCCTCTTGAGTCATCGATTTTTGAAGATGCTCTTGGTGGTAGGGACACTATGTCCATGCCGGACCGGCTGGCTGAGTTTACAAACCTCTGCAGCTTTTTACGATACTGTGTAGTGGCACCTCCATACCAGATGGCCAATATAGCTGTTGGCATCACACACAGAGCACTGGAAGAGCTCAGATGGTTGGCATGTCCTCATAATTCCATCAGTATGTTGGGCCCATGAGAGATCTTCAGAGATGTTGACACCCAGGAAATTGAAGCTGCTCACTCTTTCCGTTGTTGACCCTTCGATGAGGACTAATGTGTGTTCCCTCGAAATCCCCGTCCCAAAGTCCACAATCAATACCTTGGCCTTCCTGACATCGGCTGAAAGGTTGACACACTCAACCAGCCGATCTACCTCATGATCTGTGCCTCCTCGTCCCCATCCGAGATTCTGCCAACAGAATTTGTGCCATCGGCAAGTTTGCAGATGGCATTTAACCTGTGCCTAGCTACACGATCCTGAGTGTAAAGAGAGAGCAGTGGGCTGAGCATATATCCTGGAGGTATGTCAATGTTGACTGTCAGCAAGGAGGAGATGTTATGTCCGATTTGTCTGCTGATCTGCTGATCTCCTGATGAGGAAATCAAGGGCCCAGTCGCTGAGGGAGGAACAGCGGCCCAGGTTTTGAAGCTTATTGATTAGTTCTGAGGGGATGATGAAGTCAAATGCTGAACTGTAATCTATAATCACGTGTTAAGGGTCAAAGTCAAGGACATTTATTACCACAGTATGTATACTTTATATAACCTTGAGATTAGCCATTTTACAGACAGCTACAAAACAAAGAAACCGAATGGAACCCATTAAAACTAAAGACCATCAAATGCCCAACGTGCAGAAAACAAAAAAGAAATAAAGTGCAAACAATAAAGGTAAGCAGATAGCATTCAGAACTGAGGTTCACAAAAGTGCATCCACACTGTGATGGTTGCAGGCCACAGCCTCACTTCAGTGCAGAGACCAGTAAACCTCTGTAAGAAATTACTTTTCTAGAGTTATATAAAGAATACAATACAGAAAAAAATGGTTAATAAAGTAATAAAAGAGACCAATCATTAAAGCATGACAGCTTCTCTCACTCTCATGATGCTTTTGTCTCAATCTTTTGCCTCTATCTTCAGCTCTTAGCACTAGTTGCAAAATACTAGTACTAAGAGAAGATTCCCACTTGTACAAAGAAATTGCCCATTCTCATACTCTGTTCTCGAATACTTTCTCATAGGAGAGTGCCAGACAGTATCTGCAAGTGCCAAGGCCATTCCCTTTGCAACTGCCCAGCTAGCAAGTGCAGCATCATCTTCCCCTTCCCAGGCAAACATACTTCCCACCATTATCTACTCTCAGAGCCACAGACTTGCACTCACACTAAGTTCTCAACACGTTGTTGTGCACTGTTCCCCTTGTACTTTCCCAAATTATCCTCACGTCCCAGAAGTAGACCATTTTGTGTTACATATTTTAGCATATACCAAGGAGGAATAAAATCTAACTCTTTCTTTACAAGCTGGCCCATGTTGTCCTCATCCAAAGCAGAACTCGGACGGAAACTAGTCCAGCAACATGAGCTACCTCTGCTCCCTGCCCTGGCTGCACACTGAGCCCATGCCGGACCTGGTGGCTCGTCCGGCCTCTATCAGCTCAGCCTGCCTGGGCCCAGTACAGCAGAGTGTTCCCAGGAGTCACAGTGAGTGGTGAACATGGGACACAGGGAGAGGGGGTTAAAGCAGGAGCAGGCAAAGAGAATCAGGTACAAGCGTGCCAAACTCTGCTTATCCCAGCCAATTTTCCCCTCACCTGGGTCAACCCAGGCAGGTGGTGCAGTCCGCAGCCATCCATCCCATGGTCGTGTTCCATTGTGAGTGTAGGGGAGTGAACTCGACAGTCTCTCCAGCCACAGGCCATTGGGAGCTCACAGGTCCTTCCAGCCATGGCCTCCAACCTACATCTGGTTCCAGCCCTAATGAGCAAGCAAGGAGCCCGAGCCACTCTTAACCAGTAAAGAGAATTGCTTCAGGCCATCTCACTTTGCAACTGCCCAGCTAGCACACACTCATCAAATCTACACCCATTTACCCTCTGTTATATACGTGTTTGCTTCTCAAAAAGTTCAAAGTCAATTTATTATCAAAGTCCATATACGTCATCATATACTACCCTGAGATACACTGTCTTGTGGGCATTCACTGTCACCACAAACAAACACAAGGTTCTTGATTAGCCAGGGTATCAAAGGGTATGGGGTGAAGGCAGAGGGGTGGGATTGACTGGAATAATTGGATCAGCCCATGATTGAATGGCGGAGCAGACTCGATGGGCTGAACGGCCTGCTTCTGCTCCTTTGTCTTATGGTCTTACAGTCCTAATTGAATGAATGAGAAACCACTCACAAAGACAGGCAGGGTGCAAAAGCCAAGAAACTGTGCAAATACAAAAAGAAAAAAGAACAAAATAACGATAATAGGCAATTTATATCAAGGACATGAGTCCTTGAAAGTGCATCGGTAGGTTGCAGAACCAGTTCAGTATTGGGGTGAGCTGAATATGAAGCAAGACCATTCAACCCATTGCATCTAGGGGAGTGCTGATTCCCCTGTAGCCCTGCAACATCAACTCTCCTTTGATCCTTTCCCTCTTTAACTAATCTTGGGGGTTCATTGGAGTGGTCAACAAACCCACTGGCACTCAATGTTACACAGAAGCAGGTCCCTTCAGCCCATTGAATCCATGTGCATTTGCTTGCTCCGAGACTGTCTTACACCACCCTCCCCGCACCTCCCACCTTAACTGCCCAGTCCACGTACACTCCAGTCTTGTCACTGAATACAGGACTACCTGAGACTGAGCCTGGGACAGCCCAGGCTGGTGGCCAGTGTCCTCCCCAGTGTTCAGCAATCCGAGAATGTCAAAAGGAGCAAGTGATATATGTGGGAGCTCAACACCGCAGCTGTGTCCAGCTGGACAGACAGGAAGACATTCAGAAGGTGCCCTCAGCTCTTGGCATTCATCGTTTATGTCTTTTTCACGATAGCAAGACACTGCTGGTTATCAAGAACTTCAAGAACTGCCGGTCCAGCTCACTGGCGAGCCGATAACTAGCAGAGGAGCTGGACTTATACACACCATGTGGCGGACTGGGGAGAAGGCATGAGTGGGACAGTGCGACCCAGCAGGTAGTGTGGGTGACTGTCCTGGTGGGTTTCGTTGTGATCACAACACCCCGTTGGTTACTGGTGTTGTCAGTCCAATTCACTGTTTCATTGGAAAGACCGAGCGCAATGGAGCTTTATGGTGTGGACAAGCACCTCATTCGTGCCTTTTGGGGTCATCTGTTGTTGCCCTGACTTGCTTCTCGTTGGGAGAAGCTGGGCTGTGTTCAACTGCTGCTCGCTGCTCGACATTGGGAACTCTGCACAAACAGGGCTCCCTGATGAATCAGGGACTCGGCTGCATTACCATTTTTTAATAGTTTTTGTAAGAAAGTTTTTCTGCTATCATAGTCATATGTGCTATATGTGCAGTGTGCTGTGTGTGACCACCAGTTTTGTGATTTGCACCGTGGCACCAAAGGAACGATCTTTCATTTGGCTGCATTTATGCGCATATGGTTAAATTGACCTTGCAATCTATCTCATTATGGTCTTGCATCTTATTACTTTCCGGCACTGCACTCTGTAACAGTTATACTTTATTCCGCATTGTTACTGCTTTCCCTTGCTCTACTTCAATGCACTGTGATGTCTTTGAATGGGAAAGAAGACAAGCTCTTATCCGCACGTCTGTACCTGTGACAGTAATAAACTAGTTCCTATTCCAGTTTTGCTCACTTGCAGAGGGAGCGTGTATAAGCTTAGTAGTCACAGTGTTTAAAGTCACCTGTCATGGATTAATAGATTTAGAAACATGTTAAAAGTTCATTTAGAGAGAAACATCAAACAACTTTCCCCCAAACAAAATAGAACTGTCACCCACTCATCATCTAAACCCCTCCCCACACAAAATAGAACTGTCTCCCTATAATCACCCAAACCCCTCCCCACACAAAATAGAACTGTCTCCCTATAATCACCCAAACCCCTCCCCACACAAAATAGAACTGTCTCCATATAATCACCCAAACCCCTCCCCACACAAAATAGAACTGTCTCCCTATAATCACCCAAACCCCTACCCACACAAAATAGAACTGTCTCCCTATAATCACCCAAACCCCTCCCCACACAAAATAGAACTGTCTCCATATAATCACCCAAACCCCTCCCCACACAAAATAGAACTGTCTCCCTATAATCACCCAAACCCCTCCCCACACAAAATAGAAGTGTCTCCCTATAATCACCCAAACCCCTCCCCACACAAAATAAAACTGTCTCCCACTCATCACCCAAACCCCCTCCGCACACAAAATAGAACAGTGGCCATATAATCACCCAAACCCCTCCCCACACAAAATAGATCTGTATCCCGATAATCACCTAAACCCCTCCCCACACAAAATAGAACTGTCTCACTATAATCACCCAAACACCTCCACATACAAAATAGAACTGTCTCCATATAATCACCCAAACCACTCCCCACACAAAATAGAACTGTCTCCCTATAATCACCCAAACCAGTCCCCACACAAAATAGAACTGTCTACCTATAATCAACCAAACCAGTCCCCACACAAAATAGAACTGTCTACCTATAATCAACCAAACCCCTCCACACACAAAATACAACTGTTTCCCAATAATCACCCAAACCGCTCCCCACACAAAATACAACTGTCTCCCACTCATCACCCAAACCCCTCACCACACAAAATAGAACTGTTTCCCAATAATCACCCAAACCGCTCCCCACACAAAATACAACTGTCTCCCACTCATCACCCAAACCCCTCACCACACAAAATAGAACTGTCTCCCACTCATCACCCAAACCCCTCCCCACACAAAATACAACTGTCTCCCACTCATCACCCAAACCACTCCCCACACAAAATACAACTGTCTCCCACTCATCACCCAAACCCCTCACCACACAAAATAGAACTGTCTCCCTATAATCACCCAAACCCCATCACCACACAAAATAGAACTGTCTCCCTATAATCACCAAAACCCCTCCCCACACAAAATAGAACTGTCTACCTATAATCAACCAAACCCCTCTCCACACAAAATACAACTGTCTACCTATAATCACCCAAACCCCTCCCAACACAAAATACTGTCTCCCACTCATCACCCAAACCCCTCACCACACAAAATAGAACTGTCTCCCTATAATCACCCAAACCAATCCCCACAAAAAATAGAACTGTCTGCCTATAATCACCCAAACCACTCCCCACACAAAATAGAACTGTCTCCCTATAATCACCCAAACCTCTCGCCACACAAAATAGAACTGTCTCCCTATAATCACCCAAACCAATCCCCACAAAAAATAGAACTGTCTGCCTATAATCACCCAAACCCCTCACCACACAAAATAGAACTGTCTCCCTATAATCACCCAAACCTCTCGCCACACAAAATAGAACTGTCTCCCTATAATCACCCAAACCAATCCCCACAAAAAATAGAACTGTCTACCTATAATCACCCAAACCCCTCACCACACAAAATCGAACTGTCTCCCTATAATCACCCAAACCAATCCCCACACAAAATAGAACTGTCTCCCTATAATGGCCCAAACCCCTCTCCACATCAAATAGAACTGTCTCCCACTCATCACCCAAACCCGTCCCCACACTAAATAGAACTGTCTCCCTATAATCTCCCAAACCGCTCGCCCACACAAAATAGAACTGTCTCCCTATCATCACCCAAAACCCCTCTCCACACAAAATAGAACTGTATCCCTATCATCACCCAAACCGCTCGCCCACACAAAATAGAACTGTCTCCCTATCATCACCCAAACCCCTCTCCACATCAAATAGAACTGTCTACCTATAATCACCCGAACCCGTCCCCACACAAAATAGAACTGTCTACCTATAATCACCCAAACCCCTCCACACACAAAATAGAACTGTCTCCTACTCATCACCCAAACCCCACCCCACACAAAATAGAACTGTCTCCGTATAATCACCCAAACCCCTCCCCACACAAAATAGAACTGTCTACCTATAATCACCCAAACACCTCCTCACACAAAATAGAACTGTCTACCTATAATCACCCAAACCCCTCCCCACACAAAATAGAACTGTCTACCTATAATCACCCAAACACCTCCTCACACAAAATAGAACTGTTTCCCTATAATCACCCAAACCCCTCGCCACTCAAAATAGAACTGTCTCCCTATAATCACCCAAACCCCTCACCACACAAAATAGAACTGTCTCCCTATAATCACCCAAACCCCTCCCCACACAAAATAGAACTGTCTCCCATTCATCACCCAACCCCTCCCCACACAAAATAGAACTGTCTCCCTATAATCACCCAAACCCCTCACCACACAAAATACAACTGTCTCCCATTCATCACCCAACCCCTCCCCACACAAAATAGAACTGTCTCCCTATAATCACCCAAACCCCTCACCACACAAAATAGAACGGTCTCCCTACAATCACCCAAACCCCTCCCCACACAAAATAGAACTGTCTCCAAATTCATCATCCAAACCCCTCCCCACACAAAATGGAACTGTCTCCCGTTCATCACCCAAACCCCTCCCCACACAAAATAGAACTGTCTCCCTATATTCACCCAAACCCGTACCCACACTAAATAGAACTGTCTCCCTATCATCACCCAAACCACTCCAAACACAAAATAGAACTGTCTCCCTATCATCACCCAAAACCCTTCTCCACACAAAATAGAACTGTCTCCCAATCATCACCCAAACCCCCTCCCCACACAAAATAGAACTGTCTCCCTATAATTACCCAAACCCTAACCACACACAATATAACTGTCTCACTATAATCACCCAAGCCCCCTCTCCACACAAAATAGAACTCTCTCCCTATAATCAACCAAACCCCTCCGCACACAAAATACAACTGTATCCCTATAATAAACCATGCCCCTCCCTACACGAAATAGAACTGTCTCCGTATAATCACCCAAACCCTTCCCCACACAAAATAGAACTGTCTCCCTAACATCACGCAAACCCCTCAACAAACAAAATAGAACTGTCTCCCTATAATAACCCAAACCCCTCCCCACACTAAATAGAACTGTCTCCCACTCATCACCCAAACCCCTCCCCACACAAAATAGAACTCTCTCCCTATAATCACCCAAAACCCATCCCGAGACAAAATAGAACTGTCTCCAATTCATCATCCAAACCCCTCCCCACCCAAAATAGAACTGTCTACCTAACATCACCCAAACCCGTCTCCACACAAAATAGAACTATCTCCCACTCATCACCCAAACACCTCCGCACACAAAATAGAACTGTTTCCCACTCATCACCCAAACCGTTCCCCACACAAAATAGAACTGTCTCCCTAACATCACGCAAACCCCTAAACAAACAAAATAGAACTGTCTCCCTATAATAACCCAAACCACTCCCCACACTAAATAGAACTGTCTCCATATAATTACCCAAACCCTACCCACACACAATATAACTGTCTCACTATAATCACCCATACCGCCTCTCCACACAAAATATAACTGTCTCCCTATAATCACCCAAACCCCTCCGCACACAAAATACAACTGTCTCCCTATAATCAACCATGCCCCTCCCTACACAAAATAGAACTGTCTCCGTATAATCACCCAAACCCCTCCCCACACAAAATGGAACAGTCTCCCATTCATCACCCAAACCCCTCCCCACACAAAATAGAACTGTCTCCCATTCATCACCCAAACCCCTCCCCACACAAAATGGAACAGTCTCCCATTCATCACCCAAACCCCTCCCCACACAAAATAGAACTGTCTCCCATTCATCACCCAAACCCCTCCCCACACAAAATGGAACAGTCTCCCATTCATCACCCAAACCCCTCCCCACACAAAATGGAACAGTCTCCCATTCATCAACCAAACCCCACCCCACACAAAATAGAACTGTCTCCGTATAATCACCCAAACCCCTCCCCACACAAAATAGAACTGTCTCCCATTCATCACCCAAACCCCTCCCCACACAAAATGGAACAGTCTCCCATTCATCAACCAAACCCCTCCCCACACAAAATGGAACAGTCTCCCATTCATCACCCAAACCCCTCCCCACACAAAATAGAACTGTCTCCCATTCATCACCCAAACCCCTCCCCACACAAAATAGAACTGTCTCCCATTCATCACCCAAACCCCTCCCCACACAAAATAGAACTGTCTCCCTATAATCACCCAAACCCCTCCCCACACAAAATGGAACAGTCTCCCATTCATCATCCAAACCCCTCCCCACACAAAATGGAACAGTCTCCCATTCATCACCCAAACCCCTCCCCACACAAAATGGAACTGTCTCCCATTCATCACCCAAACCCCTCCCCACACAAAATAGAACAGTCTCCCATTCATCACCCAAACCCCTCCCCACACAAAATGGAACAGTCTCCCATTCATCAACCAAACCCCTCCCCACACAAAATGGAACAGTCTCCCATTCATCACCCAAACCCCTCCCCACACAAAATGGAACAGTCTCCCATTCATCACCCAAACCCCTCCCCACACAAAATGGAACTGTCTCCCTATCATCACCCAAACCCCTCCCCACACAAAATAGAACTGTCTCCCTATAATCACCCAAACCCCTCCCCACACAAAATGGAACAGTCTCCCATTCATCACCCAAACCCCTCCCCACACAAAATAGAACTGTCTCCCTATAATCACCCAAACACCTCCCCACACAAAATAGAACTGTCTCCAAATTCATCATCCAAACGCCTCCCCACACAAAATAGAACTGTCTCCCATTCATCACCCAAACCCCTCCCCACACAAAATGGAACTGTCTCCCATTCATCAACCAAACCCCTCCCCACTCAAAATAGAACTGTCTCCCATTCATCACCCAAACCCGACCCCACACAAAATAGAACTCTCTCCCTATAATCACCCAAACCCCCTCCCCACACAAAATAGAACTGTCTCCCTATAATCACCCAAACCCCTCCCCACACAGAATAGAACTGTCTCCCTATAATCACCCAAACCCCTCCCCACACGAAATAGAACTGTCTCCCTATCAGCTCCCAAAACCCTCCCCACACAAAATAGAACTGTCTCCCATTCATCACCCAAACCCCTCCCCACACAAAATAGAACTGTCTCCCTATAATCACCCAAACCCCCTCCCCACACAAAATAGAACTGTCTCCCACTCATCACCCAAACCCCTCCCCACACAAAATAGAACTGTCTCCCATTCATCACCCAAACCCCTCCCCACACAAAATAGAACTGTCTCCCTATAATCACCCAAACCCCCTCCCCACACAAAATAGAACTGCCTCCCACTCATCACCCAAACCCCTCCCCACACAAAATAGAACTGTCTCCCTATAATCACCCAAACCCCTCCCCACACAAAATAGAACTGTCTCCCTATAATCACCCAAACCCCATCCCGACACAAAATAGAACTGTCTCCCTATCATCACCCAAAACCCCTCCCCACACAAAATAGAACTGTCACCCTATAATCACCCAAACCCCCTCCCCACACAAAATAGAACTGCCTCCCACTCATCACCCAAACCCCTCCCCACACAAAATAGAACTGTCTCCCTATAATCACCCAAACCCCTCCCCACACAAAATAGAACTGTCTCCCTATCATCACCCAAATCCCTCCCCACACAAAATAGAACCTTCTCCCTATAATGACCCAAACCACACCCCACACAAAATAGAACTGTCTCCCTATAATCACCCAAACCCCTCCCCACACAAAATAGAACTTTCTCTCATTCATCACCCATACCCCTCCCCACACAAAATAGAACTGTCTCCCTATCATCACCCAAACCCCCTCCCCACACAAAATAGAACTGTCACCCATTCATCATCCAAACCCATCCCCACACAAAATAGAACTGTCTCCCTATAATCACCCAAACCCCTCCCCACACAAAATAGAACTGTCTCCCATTCATCACCCAAACCCCCTCCCCACACAAAATAGAACTGTCACCCATTCATCATCCAAACCCATCCCCACACAAAATAGAACTGTCTCCCTATAATCACCCAAACCCCTCCCCACACAAAATAGAACTGTCTCCCATTCATCACCCAAACCCCTCCCCACACAAAATAGAACTGTCTCTCATTCATCACCCAAACCCCTCCCCACACAAAATGGAACAGTCTCCCATTCATCAACCAAACCCCTCCCCACTCAAAATAGAACTGTCTCCCTATCATCACCCAAACCCCCTCCCCACACAAAATAGAACTGTCTCCCATTCATCACCCAAACCCCTCCCCACACAAAATAGAACTGTCTCTCATTCATCACCCAAACCCCTCCCCACACAAAATAGAACTGTCTCCCTATAATCACCCAAACCCCTCCCCACACAAAATAGAACTGTCTCCCTATCATCACCCAAACCCCCTCCCCACACAAAATAGAACTGTCTCCCATTCATCACCCAAACCCCTCCCCACACAAAATAGAACTGTCTCTCATTCATCACCCAAACCCCTCCCCACTCAAAATAGAACTGTCTCCCTATATTCACCCAAACCCCTCCCCACACAAAATAGAACTGTCTCCCATTCATCAACCAAACCCCTCCCCACACAAAATAGAACTGTCTCTCATTCATCACCCAAACCCCTCCCCACACAAAATGGAACAGTCTCCCATTCATCAACCAAACCCCTCCCCACTCAAAATAGAACTGTCTCCCTATCATCACCCAAACCCCCTCCCCACACAAAATAGAACTGTCACCCATTCATCATCCAAACCCCTCCCCACACAAAATAGAACTGTCTCCCTATAATCACCCAAACCCCTCCCCACACAAAATAGAACTGTCTCCCTATCAGCTCCCAAAACCCTCCCCACACAAAATAGAACTGTCTCCCTATAATCACCAAATCCCCCTCCCCACACAAAATAGAACTGTCTCCCTATAATCCCCCAAACCCCTCCCCACACAAAATAGAACTGTCTCCCTATCAGCTCCCAAAACCCTCCCCACACAAAATAGAACCGTCTCCCTATAATCACCCAATCCCCTCCCCACACAAAATAGAACCGTCTGCCTATCAGCTCCCAAAACCCTCCCCACACAAAATAGAACTGTCTCCCTATAATCACCCAATCCCCTCCCCACACAAAATTGAACCGTCTCCCTATAATCACCCAAACACCTCCCCACACAAAATAGAACTGACTCCCATTCATCCCCCAAACTCTCCCCACACAAAATTGAACTGTCTCCCAATAATCACCCAAACCGTTCCCCACACAAAATAGAACTGTCTCCCTATCATCACCCAAACCCCTCCCTACACAAAATAGAACTGTCTCCCATTCATCACCCAAACCCCTCCCCACACAAAATGGAACAGTCTCCCATTTATCAACCAAACCCCTCCCCACACAAAATAGAACTGTCTCCCATTCTTCACCCAATCCCCTCCACACACAAAATAGAACTGTCTCCCACTCATCACCCAAACCCCTCCCCACACAAAATAGAACCGTCTCCCTATCATCACCCATACCCGTCCCCACACAAAATAGAACTGTCTCCCTATCATCACCCAAACCCCTCCCCACACAAAATAGAACTGTCACCCATTCATCATCCAAACCCCTCCCCACACAAAATAAAACTGTCTCTCATTCATCACCCAAACCCCTCCCCACACAAAATGGAACAGTCTCCCATTTATCAACCAAACCCCTCCCCACACAAAATAGAACTGTCTCCCTATCATCACCCAAACCCCCTCCCCACACAAAATAGAACTGTCACCCTATAATCACCCAAACCCCTCCCCACACAAAATAGAACTGTCTCCCTATAATCACCCAAACCCCCTCCCCACACAAAATAGAACTGTCTCCCTATAATCACCCAATCCCCTCCCCACACAAAATAGAACTGTCTCCCACTCATCACCCAAACTCTCCCCACACAAAATAGAACTGTCTCCCTATAATCAACCAAACACCTCCCCACACAAAATAGAACAGTCTCCCAATAATCACCCAAACCCCACCCCACACAAAATAGAACTCTCCCTATAATCACCCAAACCCCTCCCCACACAAAATAGAACTGTCTCCCTATAATCAACCAATCCCCTCCCCACACAAAATAGAACTGTCTCCCACTCATCACCCAAACTCTCCCCACACAAAATAGAACTGTCTCCCTATAATCACCCAAACACATCCACACACAAAATGGAACTGTCTCCCTATCATCACCCAAACCCCTCCCTACACAAAATAGAACTGTCTCCCATTCATCACCCAAACCCCTCCCCACACAAAATAGAACTGTCTCCCATTCATCACCCAAACCCCTCCCGACACAAAATAGAACTGTCTCCCTATAATCACCCAAACCACTCCCCACACAAAATAGAACCGTCTCCCTATCATCACCCATACCCTTCCCCACACAAAATAGAACTGTCTCCCTATCATCACCCAAACCCCTCCCTACACAAAATAGAACTGTCTCCCACTCATCACCCAAACTCTCCGCACACAAAATTGAACAGTCTCCCATTTATCAACCAAACCCCTCCCCACTCAAAATAGAACTGTCTCCCTATCATCACCCAAACCCCCTCCCCACACAAAATAGAACTGTCACCCATTCATCATCCAAACCCCTCCCCACACAAAATAGAACTGCCTCCCACTCATCACCCAAACCCCTCCCCACACAAAATAGAACTGTCTCCCTATAATCACCCAAACCCCTCCCCACACAAAATAGAACTGTCTCCCTATCATCACCCAAATCCCTCCCCACACAAAATAGAACCGTCTCCCTATAATGACCCAAACCACACCCCACACAAAATAGAACTGTCTCCCTATCATCACCCAAACCCCCTCCCCACACAAAATAGAACTGTCACCCATTCATCATCCAAACCCATCCCCACACAAAATAGAACTGTCTCCCTATAATCACCCAAACCCCTCCCCACACAAAATAGAACTGTCTCCCATTCATCACCCAAACCCCCTCCCCACACAAAATAGAACTGTCACCCATTCATCATCCAAACCCATCCCCACACAAAATAGAACTGTCTCCCTATAATCACCCAAACCCCTCCCCACACAAAATAGAACTGTCTCCCATTCATCACCCAAACCCCTCCCCACACAAAATAGAACTGTCTCTCATTCATCACCCAAACCCCTCCCCACACAAAATGGAACAGTCTCCCATTCATCAACCAAACACCTCCCCACTCAAAATAGAACTGTCTCCCTATCATCACCCAAACCCCCTCCCCACACAAAATAGAACTGTCTCCCATTCATCACCCAAACCCCTCCCCACACAAAATAGAACTGTCTCTCATTCATCACCCAAACCCCTCCCCACACAAAATAGAACTGTCTCCCTATAATCACCCAAACCCCTCCCCACACAAAATAGAACTGTCTCCCTATCATCACCCAAACCCCCTCCCCACACAAAATAGAACTGTCTCCCATTCATCACCCAAACCCCTCCCCACACAAAATAGAACTGTCTCTCATTCATCACCCAAACCCCTCCCCACTCAAAATAGAACTGTCTCCCTATAATCACCCAAACCCCTCCCCACACAAAATAGAACTGTCTCCCATTCATCACCCAAACCCCTCCCCACACAAAATAGAACTGTCTCTCATTCATCACCCAAACCCCTCCCCACACAAAATGGAACAGTCTCCCATTCATCAACCAAACCCCTCCCCACTCAAAATAGAACTGTCTCCCTATCATCACCCAAACCCCCTCCCCACACAAAATAGAACTGTCACCCATTCATCATCCAAACCCCTCCCCACACAAAATAGAACTGTCTCCCTATAATCACCCAAACCCCTCCCCACACAAAATAGAACTGTCTCCCTATCAGCTCCCAAAACCCTCCCCACACAAAATAGAACTGTCTCCCTATAATCACCCAATCCCCCTCCCCACACAAAATAGAACTGTCTCCCTATAATCACCCAAACCCCTCCCCACACAAAATAGAACTGTCTCCCTATCAGCTCCCAAAACCCTCCCCACACAAAATAGAACCGTCTCCCTATAATCACCCAATCCCCTCCCCACACAAAATAGAACCGTCTGCCTATCAGCTCCCAAAACCCTCCCCACACAAAATAGAACTGTCTCCCTATAATCACCCAATCCCCTCCCCACACAAAATTGAACCGTCTCCCTATAATCACCCAAACACCTCCCCACACAAAATAGAACTGACTCCCATTCATCCCCCAAACTCTCCCCACACAAAATTGAACTGTCTCCCAATAATCACCCAAACCGTTCCCCACACAAAATAGAACTGTCTCCCTATCATCACCCAAACCCCTCCCTACACAAAATAGAACTGTCTCCCATTCATCACCCAAACCCCTCCCCACACAAAATGGAACAGTCTCCCATTTATCAACCAAACCCCTCCCCACACAAAATAGAACTGTCTCCCATTCTTCACCCAATCCCCTCCACACACAAAATAGAACTGTCTCCCACTCATCACCCAAACCCCTCACCACACAAAATAGAACTGTCTCCCATTCATCACCCAAACCCCTCCCCACACAAAATAGAACTGTCTCCCTATAATCACCCAAACCGCTCCACACACAAAATAGAACTGTCTCCCTATAATCACCCAAACGCCTCCCCACACAAAATAGAACCGTCTCCCTATCATCACCCATACCCGTCCCCACACAAAATAGAACTGTCTCCCTATCATCACCCAAACCCCTCCCCACACAAAATAGAACTGTCACCCATTCATCATCCAAACCCCTCCCCACACAAAATGGAACAGTCTCCCATTTATCAACCAAACCCCTCCCCACACAAAATAGAACTGTCTCCCTATCATCACCCAAACCCCCTCCCCACACAAAATAGAACTGTCACCCTATAATCACCCAAACCCCTCCCCACACAAAATAGAACTGTCTCCCTATAATCACCCAAACCCCCTCCCCACACAAAATAGAACTGTCTCCCTATAATCACCCAATCCCCTCCCCACACAAAATAGAACTGTCTCCCACTCATCACCCAAACTCTCCCCACACAAAATAGAACTGTCTCCCTATAATCAACCAAACACCTCCCCACACAAAATAGAACAGTCTCCCAATAATCACCCAAACCCCACCCCACACAAAATAGAACTCTCCCTATAATCACCCAAACCCCTCCACACACAAAATAGAACTGTCTCCCTATAATCAACCAATCCCCTCCCCACACAAAATAGAACTGTCTCCCACTCATCACCCAAACTCTCCCCACACAAAATAGAACTGTCTCCCTATAATCACCCAAACACATCCACACACAAAATGGAACTGTCTCCCTATCATCACCCAAACCCCTCCCTACACAAAATAGAACTGTCTCCCATTCATCACCCAAACCCCTCCCCACACAAAATAGAACTGTCTCCCATTCATCACCCAAACCCCTCCCGACACAAAATAGAACTGTCTCCCTATAATCACCCAAACCACTCCCCACACAAAATAGAACCGTCTCCCTATCATCACCCATACCCTTCCCCACACAAAATAGAACTGTCTCCCTATCATCACCCAAACCCCTCCCTACACAAAATAGAACTGTCTCCCACTCATCACCCAAACTCTCCGCACACAAAATTGAACAGTCTCCCATTTATCAACCAAACCCCTCCCCACTCAAAATAGAACTGTCTCCCTATCATCACCCAAACCCCCTCCCCACACAAAATAGAACTGTCACCCATTCATCATCCAAACCCCTCCCCACACAAAATAGAACTGTCACCCATTCATCACCCAAACCCTCTCCCCACACAAAATGGAACAGTCTCCCATTTATCAACCAAACCCCTCCCCACACAAAATAGAACTGTCTCCCTATCATCACCCAAACCCCCTTCCCACACAAAATAGAACTGTCTCCCATTCATCACCCAAAACCCCTCCCCACAAAAAATAGAACTGTCTCCCATTCATCACCCAAACCCCACCCCACACAAAATAGAACTGTCTCCGTATAATCACCCAAACCCCCTCCCCACACAAAATAGAACTGTCTCCCATTTATCAACCAAACCCCTCCCCACACAAAATAGAACTGTCTCCCTATCATCACCCAAACCCCCTCCCCACACAAAATGGAACAGTCTCCCATTTATCAACCAAACTCCTCCCCACACAAAATAGAACTGTCTCCCTATCATCACCCAAACCCCCTTCCCACACAAAATAGAACTGTCTCTCATTCATCACCCAAACCCCTCCCCACACAAAATGGAACAGTCTCCCATTCATCACCCAAACCCGACCCCACACAAAATAGAACTCTCCCTATAATCACCCAAACCCCATCCCCACAGAAAATAGAACTCTCCCTATAATCACCCAAACCCCCTCCCCACACAAAATAGAACTGTCTCCCTATAATCACCCAAACCCCTCCCCACACAAAATAGAACTGTCTCCCTATCAGCTCCCAAAACCCTCCCCACACAAAATAGAACTGTCTCCCTATAATCACCCAAACCCCATCCCCACACAAAATAGAACTGTCTCCCTATAATCACCCAAACCCCTCACCACACAAAATAGAACTGTCTCCCTATAATCACCCAATCCCCTCCCCACACAAAATAGAACTGTCTATCTATAATCAACAAATCCCCTCCCCACACAAAATTGAACCGTCTCCCTATAATCACCCAAACACCTCCCCACACAAAATAGAACAGTCTCCCAATAATCACCCAAACCCCACCCCACACAAAATAGAACTGTCTCCCACTCATCACCCAAACCCCACCCTACACAAAATAGAACTGTCTCCCACTCATCACCCAAACCCCTCACCACACAAAATAGAACTGTCTCCCATTTATCAACCAAACCCCCCCCCACAAAACAGAACTGTCTCCCACTCTTCACCCAAACCCCTCCCCACACAAAATAGAACTGTCTTGCTATAATCACCCAAACCCCATCCCCACACAAAATAGAACTGTCTCCCTATAATCACCCAAACCCCTCACCACACAAAATAGAACTGTCTCCCTATAATCACCCAATCCCCTCCCCACACAAAATAGAACTGTCTCCCTATAATCACCCAATCCCCTCCCCACACAAAATTGAACCGTCTCCCTATAATCACCCAAACACCTCCCCACACAAAATAGAACAGTCTCCCAATAATCACCGAAACCCCACCCCACACAAAATAGAACTGTCACCCACTCATCACCCAAACCCCACCCTACACAAAATAGAACTGTCTCCCACTCATCACCCAAACCCCTCACCACACAAAATAGAACTGTCTCCCATTTATCAACCAAACCCTCCCCACACAAAATAGAACTGTCTCCCATTCTTCACCAAAACCCCTCCCCACACAAAATGGAACAGACTCCCATTCATCACCGAAACCCCTCCCCACACAAAATGGAACAGTCTCCCATTCATCACCCAAACCCCTCCCCACACAAAATAGAACTGTCTCCCATTCATCACCCAAACCCCTCCCCACACAAAATAGAACTGTCTCCCTATAATCACCCAAACACCTCCCCACACAAAATAGAACCGTCTCCCTATCATCACCCATACCCGTCCCCTCACAAAATAGAACTGTCTCCCTATAATCACCCAAAAAACTCCCCACACAAAATAGAACCGTCTCCCTATCATCACCCATACCCGTCCCCACACAAAATAGAACTGTCTCCCTATAATCACCCAAACCCCATCCCGACACAAAATAGAACTGTCTCTCATTCATCATCCAATCCCCTCCCCACACAAAATGGAACAGTCTCCCATTTATCAACCAAACCCCTCCCCACACAAAATAGAACTGTCTCTCATTCATCATCCAAACCCTTCCCCACACAAAATGGAACAGTCTCCCGTTCATCACCCAAACCCCTCCCCACACAAAATGGAACAGTCTCCCATTCATCACCCAAACCCCTCCCCACACAAAATGGAACAGTCTCCCATTCATCACCCAAACCCCTCCCCACACAAAATAGAACTGTCTCCGTATAATCACCCAAACCCCTCCCCACACAAAATGGAACAGTCTTCCATTCATCACCCAAACCCCTCCCCACACAAAATAGAACTGTCTCCCTATAATCACCCAAATCCCCTCCCCACACAAAATGGAACAGTCTCCCATTCATCACCCAAACCCCTCCCCACACAAAATAGAACTGTCTCCCATTCATCACCCAAACCCCTCCCCACACAAAATGGAACAGTCTCCCATTCATCACCCAAACCCCACCCCACACAAAATAGAACTGTCTCCGTATAATCACCCAAACCCCTCCCCACACAAAATAGAACTGTCTCCCATTCATCACCCAAACCCCTCCCCACACAAAATGGAACAGTCTCCGTATAATCACCCAAACCCCTCCCCACACAAAATGGAACAGTCTCCCATTCATCACCCAGACCCCTCCCCACACAAAATGGAACAGTCTCCCATTCATCACCCAAACCCCACCCCACACAAAATAGAACTGTCTCCGTATAATCACCCAAACCCCTCCCCACACAAAATAGAACTGTCTCCCATTCATCACCCAAACCCCTCCCCACACAAAATAGAACTGTCTCTCATTCATCACCCAAACCCCTCCCCACACAAAATGGAACAGTCTCCCATTCATCAACCAAACCCCCTCCCCACACAAAATAGAACTGTCTCCGTATAATCACCCAAACCCCTCCCCACACAAAATGGAACAGTCTCCCATTCATCACCCAAACCCCTCCCCACACAAAATAGAACTGTCTCCCATTCATCACCCAAACCCCACCCCACACAAAATAGAACTGTCTCCCTATAATCACCCAAACCCGTCCACACACAAAATAGAACCGTCTACCTATCATCACACAAAACCCATCCCCACACAAAATAGAACTGTCTCCCGATCATCACCCAAAACCCCTCCCCACACAAAATAGAACTGTCTCCCTATATTCACCCAAACCCCTCCCCACATCAAGTAGAACTGTCTCCCACTCATCACCCAAACCCCACCCCACACAAAATGGAACAGTCTCCCATTCATCACCCAAACCCGTCCACACAAAATAGAACTGTCTCCGTATAATCACCCAAACCCCTCCCCACACAAAATAGAACTGTCTCCCTATCATCGCCCAAACCACTCCCCACACAAAAAAGAACTGTCTCCCTATCATCACCCAAACCCCTCCCCATGCAAAATAGAACTGTCTTCCTATCATCACCCAAATCCCTCCCCACACAAAATAGAACTGTCTCCCTATCATCACCCAAACGCATCCCCACACAAAATAGAACTGTCTCCCGATCATCACCCAAACCCCCTCCCCACACAAAATAGAACTGTCTCCCTATAATCACCCAAGCCCCCTCCCCACACAATATAGATCTGTCTCCCACTCATCACCCAAACACCTACCTGCACAAAATAGAACCGTCTCCATATAATCACCCAAACCTCTCCCCACACTAAATAGAACTGTCTCCTATTCATCACCCAAACCCCTCTCCACACAAAATGGAACAGTCTCCCAATCATCACCCAAACCCCTCCCCACACAAAATAGAACTGTCTCCCATTCATCACCCAAACCCCACCCCACACAAAATAGAACTGTCTCCCTATAATCACCCAAACCCGTCCACACACAAAATAGAACCGTCTACCTATCATCACACAAAACCCATCCCCACACAAAATAGAACTGTCTCCCGATCATCACCCAAAACCCCTCCCCACACAAAATAGAACTGTCTCCCTATATTCACCCAAACCCCTCCCCACACAAAATGGAACAGTCTCCCATTCATCACCCAAACCCGTCCACACAAAATAGAACTGTCTCCGTATAATCACCCAAACCCCTCCCCACACAAAATAGAACTGTCTCCCATTCATCACCCAAACCCATCCCCACTCAAAATATAACAGTCTCCCGATCATCACCCAAACCCCCTCCCCACACAAAATAGAACTGTCTCCCATTCATCACACAAACCCCTCCCCACACAAAATAGAACTGTCTCTCATTCATCACCCAAACCCCTCCCCACACAAAATAGAACTGTCTCCCTATAATCACCCAAGCCCCCTCCCCACACAAAATAGAACAGTCTGCCTATAATCAGCCAAACCCCCTCCCCACACAAAATAGAACTGTCTCCCTATAATGACCCAAACCCCTCCCCACACAAAATAGAACTGTCTCCCTATAATCACCCAAACCCCTCACCACACAAAATAGAACTGTCTCCCTATAATCACCCAAACCCCATCCCGACACAAAATAGAAATGTCTCCAAATTCATCATCAAAACCCCTCCCCACAAAAAATAGAACTGTCTCCCTGTAATCACCCAAACCACTCTCCACATCAAATAGAACGGTCTCCCACTCATCACCCAAACCCCACCCCACACAAAATGGAACAGTCTCCCATTCATCACCCAAACCCCTCCCCACACAAAATAGAACTGTCTCCGTATAATCACCCAAACCCCTCCCCACACAAAATAGAACTGTCTCCGTATAATCCCCAAACCCCTCCCCACACAAAATAGAACTGTCTCCGTATAATCACCCAAACCCCACCACAACCAATATAGAACTGTCTCCCCATAATCACCCAAACCCCATCCCGACACAAAATAGAACTGTCTCCCTATAATCACCCAATCCCCTCCCCACACAAAATAGAACTGTCTCCCTATAATCACCCAAATCCCTCCCCACACAAAATAGAACTGTCTCCCTATAATCACCCAAACCCCTCCCCACACAAAATAGAACTGTCTCCGTATAATCACCCAAACCCCTCACCACACAAAATAGAACTGTCTCCCTATAAAGACCAAAACCCCTCCACACACAAAATAGAACTGTCTCCTACTCATCACCCAAACCCCCTCCCCACACAAAATAGAACTGTCTCCCTATAATCACCCAAGCCCCCTCCCCACACAAAATAGATCTGTCTCCCACTCATCACCCAAACACCTACCTGCACAAAATAGAACCGTCTCCCTATAATTACCCAAACCTCTCCCCACACTAAATAGAACTGTCTCCCATTCATCACCCAAACCCCACTCCACACAAAATGGAACAGTCTCCCATTCATCACCCAAACCCCTCCCCACACAAAATAGAACTGTCTGCGTATAATCACCCAAACCCCTCCCCACACAAAATAGAACTGTCTCCCTATCATCACCCAAACCCCTCCCCACACAAAATAGAACTGTCTCCCTATCATCACCCAAATCCCTCCCCACAAAAAATAGAACCGTCTCCCTATAATCACCCAAGCCCCCTCCCCACACAAAATAGAACTGTCTCCAATTCATCATCCAAACCCTTCCCCACACAAAATAGAAATGTCTCCCATTCATCACCCAAACCCCAACCCACACAAAATAGAACTGTCTCCCTATAATGACCCAAACCACACCCCACACAAAATAGAACTGTCTCCCTATAATCACCCAAACCCCTCCCCACACAAAATAGAACTGTCTCCCATTCATCACCCAAACCCCTCCCCACACAAAATAGAACTGTCTACCTATCATCTCCAAAACCTGTCCCCACACAAAATAGAACTCTCTCCCTATAATCACCCAAACCCAACCCTACACAAAATAGAACTGTCTCCCATTCAACATCCAAACCCCTCCCCACACAAAATAGAACTGTCTCCCACTCATCACCCAAATCCCTCCCCACACAAAATAGAACTGTCTCCCTATAATCACCCAAACCCCTCCCCACACAAAATAGAAATGTCTCCCATTCATCACCCAAACCCCAACCCACACAAAATAGAACTGTCTCCCTATAATGACCCAAACCACACCACACACAAAATAGAACTGTCTCCCTATAATCACCCAAACCCCTCACCACACAAAATAGAACTGTCTCCCTATAATCACCCAAACCCCATCCCGACAAAAAATAGAAATGTCTCCAAATTCATCATCCAAACCCCTCCCCACAAAAAATAGAACTGTCTCCCTATAATCACCCAAACCACTCTCCACATCAAATAGAACAGTCTCCGACTCATCACCCAAACCCCACCCCACAAAAAATGGAACAGTCTCCCATTCATCACCCAAACCCATCCACACAAAAAATAGAACTGTCTCCCACTCATCACCCAAACCCCTCCCTGCACAAAATAGAACTGTCTCCCACTCATCACCCAAACCCCTCCCCACACAAAATAGAACTGTCTCCGTATAATCACCCAAACCCCTCACCACACAAAATACAACTGTCTCCGTATAATCACCCAAACCCCTCCCCACACAAAATAGAACTGTCTCCCTATAATCACCCAAACCCCACCCCACACAAAATGGAACAGTCTCCCATTCATCACCCAAACCCGTCCCCACACAAAATAGAACTGTCTCCGTATAATCACCCAAACCCCTCCCCACACAAAATAGAACTATCTCCCTATCATCACCCAAACCCCTCCCCATGCAAAATAGAACTGTCTTCCTATCATCACCCAAATCCCTCCCCACACAAAATAGAACTGTCTCCCTATCATCACCCAAACGAATCCCCACACAAAATAGAACTGTCTCCCGATCATCACCCAAACCCCCTCCCCACACAAAATAGAACTGTCTCCCTATAATCACCCAAGCCCCCTCCCCACACAATATAGATCTGTCTCCCACTCATCACCCAAACACCTACCTGCACAAAATAGAACCGTCTCCATATAATCACCCAAACCTCTCCCCACACTAAATAGAACTGTCTCCTATTCATCACCCAAACCCCTCTCCACACAAAATGGAACAGTTTCCCAATCATCACCCAAACCCCTCCCCACACAAAATAGAACTGTCTCCCATTCATCACCCAAACCCCACCCCACACAAAATAGAACTGTCTCCCTATAATCACCCAAACCCGTCCACACACAAAATAGAACCGTCTACCTATCATCACACAAAACCCATCCCCACACAAAATAGAACTGTCTCCCGATCATCACCCAAAACCCCTCCCCACACAAAATAGAACTGTCTCCCTATATTCACCCAAACCCCTCCCCACATCAAGTAGAACTGTCTCCCACTCATCACCCAAACCCCACCCCACACAAAATGGAACAGTCTCCCATTCATCACCCAAACCCGTCCACACAAAATAGAACTGTCTCCGTATAATCACCCAAACCCCTCCCCACACAAAATAGAACTGTCTCCCTATCATCGCCCAAACCACGCCCCACACAAAAAAGAACTGTCTCCCTATCATCACCCAAACCCCTCCCCATGCAAAATAGAACTGTCTTCCTATCATCACCCAAATCCCTCCCCACACAAAATAGAACTGTCTCCCTATCATCACCCAAACGCATCCCCACACAAAATAGAACTGTCTCCCGATCATCACCCAAACCCCCTCCCCACACAAAATAGAACTGTCTCCCTATAATCACCCAAGCCCCCTCCCCACACAATATAGATCTGTCTCCCACTCATCACCCAAACACCTACCTGCACAAAATAGAACCGTCTCCATATAATCACCCAAACCTCTCCCCACACTAAATAGAACTGTCTCCTATTCATCACCCAAACCCCTCTCCACACAAAATGGAACAGTCTCCCAATCATCACCCAAACCCCTCCCCACACAAAATAGAACTGTCTCCCATTCATCACCCAAACCCCACCCCACACAAAATAGAACTGTCTCCCTATAATCACCCAAACCCGTCCACACACAAAATAGAACCGTCTACCTATCATCACACAAAACCCATCCCCACACAAAATAGAACTGTCTCCCGATCATCACCCAAAACCCCTCCCCACACAAAATAGAACTGTCTCCCTATATTCACCCAAACCCCTCCCCACACAAAATGGAACAGTCTCCCATTCATCACCCAAACCCGTCCACACAAAATAGAACTGTCTCCGTATAATCACCCAAACCCCTCCCCACACAAAATAGAACTGTCTCCCATTCATCACCCAAACCCATCCCCACTCAAAATATAACAGTCTCCCGATCATCACCCAAACCCCCTCCCCACACAAAATAGAACTGTCTCCCATTCATCACCCAAACCCCTCCCCACACAAAATAGAACTGTCTCTCATTCATCACCCAAACCCCTCCCCACACAAAATAGAACTGTCTCCCTATAATCACCCAAGCCCCCTCCCCACACAAAATAGAACAGTCTGCCTATAATCAGCCAAACCCCCTCCCCACACAAAATAGAACTGTCTCCCTATAATGACCCAAACCCCTCCCCACACAAAATAGAACTGTCTCCCTATAATCACCCAAACCCCTCACCACACAAAATAGAACTGTCTCCCTATAATCACCCAAACCCCATCCCGACACAAAATAGAAATGTCTCCAAATTCATCATCAAAACCCCTCCCCACAAAAAATAGAACTGTCTCCCTGTAATCACCCAAACCACTCTCCACATCAAATAGAACGGTCTCCCACTCATCACCCAAACCCCACCCCACACAAAATGGAACAGTCTCCCATTCATCACCCAAACCCCTCCCCACACAAAATAGAACTGTCTCCGTATAATCACCCAAACCCCTCCCCACACAAAATAGAACTGTCTCCGTATAATCCCCAAACCCCTCCCCACACAAAATAGAACTGTCTCCGTATAATCACCCAAACCCCACCACAACCAATATAGAACTGTCTCCCCATAATCACCCAAACCCCATCCCGACACAAAATAGAACTGTCTCCCTATAATCACCCTATCCCCTCCCCACACAAAATAGAACTGTCTCCCTATAATCACCCAAATCCCTCCCCACACAAAATAGAACTGTCTCCCTATAATCACCCAAACCCCTCCCCACACAAAATAGAACTGTCTCCGTATAATCACCCAAACCCCTCACCACACAAAATAGAACTGTCTCCCTATAAAGACCAAAACCCCTCCACACACAAAATAGAACTGTCTCCTACTCATCACCCAAACCCCCTCCCCACACAAAATAGAACTGTCTCCCTATAATCACCCAAGCCCCCTCCCCACACAAAATAGATCTGTCTCCCACTCATCACCCAAACACCTACCTGCACAAAATAGAACCGTCTCCCTATAATCACCCAAACCTCTCCCCACACTAAATAGAACTGTCTCCCATTCATCACCCAAACCCCACTCCACACAAAATGGAACAGTCTCCCATTCATCACCCAAACCCCTCCCCACACAAAATAGAACTGTCTGCGTATAATCACCCAAACCCCTCCCCACACAAAATAGAACTGTCTCCCTATCATCACCCAAACCCCTCCCCACACAAAATAGAACTGTCTCACTATCATCACCCAAATCCCTCCCCACAAAAAATAGAACCGTCTCCCTATAATCACCCAAGCCCCCTCCCCACACAAAATAGAACTGTCTCCAATTCATCATCCAAACCCTTCCCCACACAAAATAGAAATGTCTCCCATTCATCACCCAAACCCCAACCCACACAAAATAGAACTGTCTCCCTATAATGACCCAAACCACACCCCACACAAAATAGAACTGTCTCCCTATAATCACCCAAACCCCTCCCCACACAAAATAGAACTGTCTCCCATTCATCACCCAAACCCCTCCCCACACAAAATAGAACTGTCTACCTATCATCTCCAAAACCTGTCCCCACACAAAATAGAACTCTCTCCCTATAATCACCCAAACCCAACCCTACACAAAATAGAACTGTCTCCCATTCATCATCCAAACCCCTCCCCACACAAAATAGAACTGTCTCCCACTCATCACCCAAATCCCTCCCCACACAAAATAGAACTGTCTCCCATTCATCACCCAAACCCCTCCCCACACAAAATAGAAATGTCTCCCATTCATCACCCAAACACCAACCCACACAAAATAGAACTGTCTCCCTATAATGACCCAAACCACACCACACACAAAATAGAACTGTCTCCCTATAATCACCCAAACCCCTCACAACACAAAATAGAACTGTCTCCCTATAATCACCCAAACCCCATCCCGACAAAAAATAGAAATGTCTCCAAATTCATCATCCAAACCCCTCCCCACAAAAAATAGAACTGTCTCCCTATAATCACCCAAACCACTCTCCACATCAAATAGAACAGTCTCCGACTCATCACCCAAACCCCACCCCACAAAAAATAGAACTGTCTCCCACTCATCACCCAAACCCCTCCCTGCACAAAATAGAACTGTCTCCCACTCATCACCCAAACCCCTCCCCACACAAAATAGAACTGTCTCCGTATAATCACCCAAACCCCTCACCACACAAAATACAACTGTCTCCGTATAATCACCCAAACCCCTCCCCACACAAAATAGAACTGTCTCCCTATAATCACCCAAACCCCACCCCACACAAAATGGAACAGTCTCCCATTCATCACCCAAACCCGTCCCCACACAAAATAGAACTGTCTCCGTATAATCACCCAAACCCCTCCCCACACAAAATAGAACTATCTCCCTATCATCACCCAAACCCCTCCCCATGCAAAATAGAACTGTCTTCCTATCATCACCCAAATCCCTCCCCACACAAAATAGAACTGTCTCCCTATCATCACCCAAACGCATCCCCACACAAAATAGAACTGTCTCCCGATCATCACCCAAACCCCCTCCCCACACAAAATAGAACTGTCTCCCTATAATCACCCAAGCCCCCTCCCCACACAATATAGATCTGTCTCCCACTCATCACCCAAACACCTACCTGCACAAAATAGAACCGTCTCCATATAATCACCCAAACCTCTCCCCACACTAAATAGAACTGTCTCCTATTCATCACCCAAACCCCTCTCCACACAAAATGGAACAGTCTCCCATTCATCACCCAAACCCCACCCCACACAAAATAGAACTGTCTCCCTATAATCACCCAAACCCGTCCACACACAAAATAGAACCGTCTACCTATCATCACACAAAACCCATCCCCACACAAAATAGAACTGTCTCCCGATCATCACCCAAAACCCCTCCCCACACAAAATAGAACTGTCTCCCTATAATCACACAAGCCCCCTCCCCACACAAAATAGATCTGTCTCCCACTCATCACCCAAACACCTCCCTGCACAAAATAGAACCGTCTCACTATAATTACCAAAACACCTCCCCACACAAAACAGAACTATCTCAGTATAATCACCCAAACCCATCCCCACACAAAATAGAACTATCTCCGTATAATCACACCAACCCCTCACCACACAAAATAGAACTGTCTCCCTATAATCACCCAAACCCCTCCACACACAAAATAGAACTGTCTCCCTATCATCACCCAAACCCCCTCCCCACACAAAATAGAACCGTCTCCCTATAATCACCCAAGCCCCCTCCCCACACAAAATAGAACTGTCTCCTACTCATCACCCAAACCCGTCCCCACTCAAAATAGAACAGTCTCACTATAATTACCAAAACACCTCCCCACACAAAATAGAACTATCTCCGTATAATCACCCAAACCCTTCCACACAAAATAGAACTATCTCCGTATAAACACCTAACCCCATCCCCACACAAAATAGAACTGTCTCCAACTCATCACCCAAACCCCTCCCCACACAAAATAGAACTGGCTCCCACTCATCACCCAAACCCCTCCCCACACAAAATAGAACCGTCTCCCTAATATCACCCAATCCCCTCCCCACACAAAATAGAACTGTCTCCCTATCATCACCCAAATCCCTCCCCACAAAAAATAGAACCGTCTCTCTATAATCACCCAAGCCCCCTCCCCACACAAAATAGAACTGTCTCCAATTCATCATCCAAACCCTTCCCCACACAAAATGGAACTGTCTGCCGTTCATCACCCAAACTCGTCACCACCCAAAATAGAACTGTCTACCTATCATCTCCAAAACCCGTCCCCACACAAAATAGAACTCTCTCCCTATAATCACCCAAACCCCCTCCCCACACAAAATAGAACTGTCTCCCATTCATCACCCAAACCCCTCACCACACAACATAGAACTGTCTCCCTATCAACACCCAAACCCCTCCCCACAGAAAATAGAACTGTCTCCAACTCATCACCCAAACCCCTCCCCACACAAAATAGAACTGTCTCCCATTCATCACCCAAACCCCACCCCACACAAAATAGAACTGTCTCCCTATAATGACCCAAACCACACCCCACACAAAACAGAACTGTCTCCCTATAATCACCCAAACCCCATCCCGACACAAAATAGAACTGTCTCCCTATAATCACCCAAACCACTCTCCACATCAAATAGAACAGTCTCCCACTCATCACCCAAACCCCACCCCACACAAAATGGAACAGTCTCCCATTCATCACCCAAACCCCTCCCCACACAAAATAGAACTGTCTCCCTATCATCACCCAAACCCCACCCCACACAAAATAGAACTGTCTCCCTATCATCACCCAAACCCCTCCCCACACAAAATAGAACTGTCTCCCACTCATCACCCAAACAACTCCCTGCACAAAATAGAACTGTCTCACAATCATCACCCAAACACCTCCCTGCACAAAATAGAACTGTCTCCTACTCATCACCCAAACCCCTCCCCACACAAAATAGAACTGTCTCCGTATAATCACCCAAACCCCTCCCCACACAAAATAGAACTGTCTCCGTATAATCACCCAAACCCCACCCCACACAATATAGAACTGTCTCCCTATAATCACCCAAACCCCATCCCGACACAAAATAGAACTGTCTCCAAATTCATCATCCAAACCCCTCCCAACACAAAATGGAACTGTCTCCCGTTCATCACCCATACACCTCCCCACACAAAATAGAACTGTCTCCAAATTCATCATCCAAACACCTCCCCACACAAAATAGAACTGTCTCCCATTCATCACCCAAACCCCTCCCCACACAAAAAAGAACTGTCTCCCTATAATCACCCAAACCCCACCCCACACAAAATAGAACTGTCTCCCTATAATCACACAAACCCGTCCCCACACAAAATAGAACTGTCTCCCTATAAAGACCCAAACCGCTCCACACACAAAATAGAACTGTCTCCCTATAATCACCCAAGCCCCCTCCCCACACAAAATAGATCTGTCTCCCTATAATCACCCAAACCTCTCCCCACACTAAATAGAACTGTCTCCTATTCATCACCCAAACCCCTCTCCACACAAAATGAAACAGTCTCCCATTCATCACCCAAACCCCTCCCCACACAAAATAGATCTGTCTCCCACTCATCACCCAAACCCCTCCCCACGCAAAATAGAACTGTCTCCGTATAATCAACCAAACCACTCCCCACACAAAATAGAACTGTTTCCCACTCATCACCCAAACCCCCGCCCCACACAAAATAGAACTGTCTCCTACTCATCACCCAAATCCCTCCCCACACAAAATAGAACTGTCTCCCTATCATCACCCAAACCCATCCCCACACAAAATAGAACTGTCTCCCGATCATCATCCAAACCCCCTCCCCACACAAAATAGAACTGTCTCCCTATAATCACCCAAGCCCCCTCTCCACACAAAATGGAACAGTCTCCCATTCATCACCCAAACCCCTCCCCACACAAAATAGAACTGTCTCCGTATAATCACCCAAACCCCTCCCCACACAAAATACAACTGTCTCCCTATAATCACCCAAACCCCTCCCCACACAAAATAGAACTGTCTCCCTATAATCACCCAAACCCGTCCACACACAAAATAGAACCGTCTACCTATCATCACCCAAAACCCATCCCCACACAAAATAGAACTGTCTCCTACTCATCACCCAAACCCCCTCCCCACACAAAATAGAACTGTCTCCCTATAATCACCCAAGCCCCCTCCCCACACAAAATAGATCTGTCTCCCACTCATCACCCAAACACCTACCTGCACAAAATAGAACCGTCTCCCTATAATCACCCAAACCTCTCCCCACACTAAATAGAACTGTCTCCCATTCATCACCCAAACCCCACTCCACACAAAATGGAACAGTCTCCCATTCATCACCCAAACCCCTCCCCACACAAAATAGAACTGTCTGCGTATAATCACCCAAACCCCTCCCCACACAAAATAGAACTGTCTCCCTATCATCACCCAAACCCCACCCCACACAAAATAGAACTGTCTCCCTATCATCACCCAAATCCCTCCCCACAAAAAATAGAACCGTCTCCCTATAATCACCCAAGCCCCCTCCCCACACAAAATAGAACTGTCTCCAATTCATCATCCAAACCCTTCCCCACACAAAATAGAAATGTCTCCCATTCATCACCCAAACCCCAACCCACACAAAATAGAACTGTCTCCCTATAATGACCCAAACCACACCCCACACGAAATAGAACTGTCTCCCTATAATCACCCAAACCCCTCCCCACACAAAATAGAACTGTCTCCCATTCATCACCCAAACCCCTCCCCACACAAAATAGAACTGTCTAACTATCATCTCCAAAACCTGTCCCCACACAAAATAGAACTCTCTCCCTATAATCACCCAAACCCAACCCTACACAAAATAGAACTGTCTCCCATTCATCATCCAAACCCCTCCCCACACAAAATAGAACTGTCTCCCACTCATCACCCAAATCCCTCCCCACACAAAATAGAACTGTCTCCCATTCATCACCCAAACCCCTCCCCACACAAAATAGAAATGTCTCCCATTCATCACCCAAACCCCAACCCACACAAAATAGAACTGTCTCCCTATAATGACCCAAACCACACCACACACAAAATAGAACTGTCTCCCTATAATCACCCAAACCCCTCACCACACAAAATAGAACTGTCTCCCTATAATCACCCAAACCCCATCCCGACAAAAAATAGAAATGTCTCCAAATTCATCATCCAAACCCCTCCCCACAAAAAATAGAACTGTCTCCCTATAATCACCCAAACCACTCTCCACATCAAATAGAACAGTCTCCGACTCATCACCCAAACCCCTCCCCACACAAAATAGAACTGTCTCCCTATAATCACCCAAACCCGTCCACACACAAAATAGAACCGTCTACCTATCATCACCCAAAACCCATCCCCACACAAAATAGAACTGTCTCCCGATCATCACCCAAAACCCCTCCCCACACAAAATAGAACTGTCGCCCTATAATCACACAAGCCCCCTCCCCACACAAAATAGATCTGTCTCCCACTCATCACCCAAACACCTCCCTGCACAAAATAGAACCGTCTCACTATAATCACCCAAACCCGTCCCCACACAAAATAGAACAGTCTCACTATAATTACCAAAACACCTCCCCACACAAAACAGAACTATCTCAGTATAATCACCCAAACCCCTCCCCACACAAAATAGAACTATCTCCGTATAATCACACAAACCCCTCACCACACAAAATAGAACTGTCTCCCTATAATCACCCAAACCCCTCCACACACAAAATAGAACTGTCTCCCTATCATCACCCAAACCCCCTCCCCACACAAAATAGAACCGTCTCCCTATAATCACCCAAGCCCCCTCCCCACACAAAATACAACTGTCTCCTACTCATCACCCAAACCCGTCCCCACTCAAAATAGAACAGTCTCACTATAATTACCAAAACACCTCCCCACACAAAATAGCACTATCTCCGTATAATCACCCAAACCCTTCCACACAAAATAGAACTATCTCCGTATAAACACCTAACCCCATCCCCACACAAAATAGAACTGTCTCCAACTCATCACCCAAACCCCTCCCCACACAAAATAGAACTGGCTCCCACTCATCACCCAAACCCCTCCCCACACAAAATAGAACCGTCTCCCTAATATCACCCAATCCCCTCCCCACACAAAATAGAACTGTCTCCCTATCATCACCCAAATCCCTCCCCACAAAAAATAGAACCGTCTCCCTATAATCACCCAAGCCCCCTCCCCACACAAAATAGAACTGTCTCCCATTCATCACCCAAACCCCTCACCACACAAAATAGAACAGTCTCACTATAATTACCAAAACACCTCCCGACACAAAATAGAACTATCTCCGTATAAACACCTAACCCCACCCCCACACAAAATAGAACCGTCTCCCTATAATCACCCAAGCCCCCTCCCCACACAAAATAGAACTGGCTCCCACTCATCACCCAAACCCCTCCCCACACAAAATAGAACCGTCTCCCTATAATGACCCAAACCCCTCCCCACACAAAATAGAACTGTCTCCCTATAATGAACCAAACCCCTCCCCACACAAAATAGAACAGTCTCACTATAATCACCCAAACCCCATCCCGACACAAAATAGAAAAGTCTCCAAATTCATCATCCAAACCCCTCCCCACACAAAATGGAACTGTCTCCCATTCATCACCCAAACCCCTCCCCACACAAAATAGAACTGTCTCCGTATAATCACCCAAACCACTCTCCACACAAAATTGAACTGTCTCCCTAACATCATGCAAACCCCTCCCCACACAAAATGGAACTGTCTCCCATTCATCACCCAAACCCCTCCCCACACAAAATAGAACTGTCTCCCTATAATGACCCAAACCACACCCCACACAAAATAGAACTGTCTCCCTATAATCACCCAAACCCCTCCCACACAAAATAGAACTGTCTCCCATTCATCACCCAAACCCCTCCCCACACAAAATAGAACTGTCTACCTATCATCTCCAAAACCTGTCCCCACACAAAATAGAACTCTCTCCCTATAATCACCCAAACCCAACCCTACACAAAATAGAACTGTCTCCCATTCATCACCCAAACCCCTCCCCACACAAAATAGAAATGTCTCCCATTCATCACCCAAACCCCAACCCACACAAAATAGAACTGTCTCCCTATAATGACCCAAACCACACCACACACAAAATAGAACTGTCTCCCTATAATCACCCAAACCCCTCACCACACAAAATAGAACTGTCTCCCTATAATCACCCAAACCCCATCCCGACAAAAAATAGAAATGTCTCCAAATTCATCATCCAAACCCCTCCCCACAAAAAATAGAACTGTCTCCCTATAATCACCCAAACAACTCTCCACATCAAATAGAACAGTCTCCGACTCATCACCCAAACCCCTCCCCACACAAAATAGAACTGTCTCCCTATAATCACCCAAACCCGTCCACACACAAAATAGAACCGTCTACCTATCATCACCCAAAACCCATCCCCACACAAAATAGAACTGTCTCCTACTCATCACCCAAACCCGTCCCCACTCAAAATAGAACAGTCTCACTATAATTACCAAAACACCTCCCCACACAAAATAGCACTATCTCCGTATAATCACCCAAACCCTTCCACACAAAATAGAACTATCTCCGTATAAACACCTAACCCCATCCCCACACAAAATAGAACTGTCTCCAACTCATCACCCAAACCCCTCCCCACACAAAATAGAACTGTCTCCCACTCATCACACAAACCCCTCCCCACACAAAATAGAACCGTCTCCCTAATATCACCCAATCCCCTCCCCACACAAAATAGAACTGTCTCCCTATCATCACCCAAATCCCTCCCCACAAAAAATAGAACCGTCTCCCTATAATCACCCAAGCCCCCTCCCCACACAAAATAGAACTGTCTCCCATTCATCACCCAAACCCCTCACCTCACAAAATAGAACAGTCTCACTATAATTACCAAAACACCTCCCGACACAAAATAGAACTATCTCCGTATAAACACCTAACCCCACCCCCACACAAAATAGAACCGTCTCCCTATAATCACCCAAGCCCCCTCCCCACACAAAATAGAACTGGCTCCCACTCATCACCCAAACCCCTCCCCACACAAAATAGAACCGTCTCCCTATAATGACCCAAACCCCTCCCCACACAAAATAGAACTGTCTCCCTATAATGACCCAAACCCCTCCCCACACAAAATAGAACAGTCTCACTATAATCACCCAAACCCCATCCCGACACAAAATAGAAAAGTCTCCAAATTCATCATCCAAACCCCTCCCCACACAAAATAGAACTGTCTCCGTATAATCACCCAAACCACTCTCCACACAAAATTGAACTGTCTCCCTAACATCATGCAAACCCCTCCCCACACAAAATGGAACTGTCTCCCATTCATCACCCAAACCCCTCCCCACACAAAATAGAACTGTCTCCATATAATCACCCAAACCCCTCTCCACACAAAATAGAACTCTTCTCCCATTCATCACCCAAGCCCACTCCCCACACAAAATAGAACTGTCTCCCACTCATCACCCAAGCCCACTCCCCACACAAAATAGATCTGTCTCCCACTCATCACCCAAACACCTCCCTGCACAAAATAGAACCGTCTCCCTATAATCACTCAAACCTGTCCCCACACAAAATAGAACAGTCTCACTATAATTACCAAAACACCTCCCCACACAAAATAGAACTATCTCAGTATAATCACCCAAACCCCTCCCCACACAAAATAGAACTGTCTACCTATAATCACCCAAACCCCACCCCACACAATATAGAACTGTCTCCCTATCATCGCCCAAACCCTTCCTCACACAAAATAGAACTGTCTCCCTATAATCACCCAAACCCCTCCCCACACAAAATAGAACTGTCTACCTATAATCACCCAAACCCCACCCCACACAAAATAGAACTGTCTCCCTATCATCGCCCAAACCCATCCCCACACAAAATAGAACTGCCTCTCATTCATCACCCAAACCCCTCCCCACACAAAATGGAACAGTCTCCCATTCATCAACCAAACCCCTCCCCACTCAAAATAGAACTGTCTCCCTATCATCACCCAAACCCCTCCCCACACAAAATAGAACTGTCTCTCATTCATCACCCAAACCCCTCCCCACACAAAATGGAACAGTCTCCCATTCATCAACCAAACCCCCTCCCCACACAAAATAGAACTGTCACCCATTCATCAACCAAACCCCTCCCCACTCAAAATAGAACTGTCTCCCTATCATTACCCAAACCCCTCCCCACACAAAATAGAACTGTCTCCCTATCATCACCCAAACCCCTCCCCACACAAAATAGAACTGTCTCCCGATCATCACCCAAACCCCTCCCCACACAAAATAGAACTGTCTCCCTATAATCACCCAAACCCCATCCCGACACAAAATAGAACTGTCTCCCTATAATCACCCAAACCCCTCCCCACACAAAATAGAACTGTCTCCCTATCATCACCCAAACCCCTCCCCACTCAAAATAGAACTGTCTCCCTATCATCACCCAAACCCCTCCCCACACAAAATAGAACTGTCTCCCTATCATCACCCAAACCCCTCCCCACACAAAATAGAACTGTCTCCCGATCATCACCCAAACCCCTCCCCACACAAAATAGAACTGTCTCCCGATCATCACCCAAACCCCTCCCCACACAAAATAGAACTGTCTCCCTATCATCACCCAAACCCCTCCCCACACAAAATAGAACTGTCTCCCATTCATCATCCAAACCCATCCCCACACAAAATAGAACTGTCTCCCATTCATCACCCAAACCCCCTCCCCACACAAAATAGAACTGTCTCCCTATAATCACCCAAACCCCCTCCCCACACAAAATAGAACTGTCTCCAATTCATCACCCAAACCCCCTCCCCACACAAAATAGAACTGTCTCCCTATAATCACCCAAACCCCCTCCTCACACAAAATAGAACTGTCTCCCTATAATCACCCAAACCCTCCCCACACAAAATAGAACTGTCTCCCTATAATCACCCAATCCCCTCCCCACACAAAATAGAACTGACTCCCATTCATCACCCAAACTCTCCCCACACAAAATTGAACCGTCTCCCTATAATCAACCAAACACCTCCCCACACAAAATAGAACTGACTCCCATTCATCCCCCAAACTCTCCCCACACAAAATTGAACTGTCTCCCAATAATCACCCAAACCCCTCCCCACACAAAATAGAACTGTCTCCCTATCATCACCCAAACCCCTCCCTACACAAAATAGAACTGTCTCCCATTCATCACCCAAACCCCTCCCCACACAAAATGGAACAGTCTCCCATTTATCAACCAAACCCCTCCCCACACAAAATACAACCGTCTCCCTATCATCACCCATACCCGTCCCCAAACAAAATAGAACTGTCTCCCTATCATCACCCAAACCCTCTCCCCACACAAAATAGAACTGTCACCCATTCATCATCCAAACCCCTCCCCACACAAAATAAAACTGTCTCTCATTCATCACCCAAACCCCTCCCCACACAAAATGGAACAGTCTCCCATTTATCAACCAAACCCCTCCCCACACAAAATAGAACTGTCTCCCTATCATCACCCAAACCCCCTCCCCACACAAAATAGAACTGTCACCCATTCATCATCCAAACCCCTCCCCACACAAAATAAAACTGTCTCTCATTCATCACCCAAACCCCTCCCCACACAAAATGGAACAGTCTCCCATTTATCAACCAAACCCCTCCCCACTCAAAATAGAACTGTCTCCCTATCATCACCCAAACCCCCTCCCCACACAAAATAGAACTGTCACCCTATAATCACCCAAACCCGACCCCACACAAAATAGAACTCTCCCTATCATCACCCAAACCCCCTCCCCACACAAAATAGAACTCTCCCTATAATCACCCAAACCCCTCCCCACACAAAATAGAACTGTCTCCCTATAATCACACAAACCCCCTCCCCACACAAAATAGAACTGTCTCCCACTCATCACCCAAACCCCTCCCCACACAAAATAGAACTGTCTCCCATTCATTACCCAAACCCGTCCCCACACAAAATAGAACTGTCTCCCTATCATCACCCAAATCCGTCCCCACACAAAATAGAACTGTCTCCCAATCATCACCCAAACCCCTCCCCACACAAAATAGAACTGTCTCCCTATCATCACCCAAACCCCTCCCCACACAAAATAGAACTGTCTCCCTATCATCACCCAAACCCCTCCCCACACAAAATAGAACTGTCTCCCTATAATCACCCAAACCCCTCCCCACACAAAATAGAACAGTCTCCTATTCATCACCCAAACCCCTCCCCACACAAAATAGAACAGTCTCCTATTCATCACCCAAACCAATCCCCACACAAAATAGAACTCTCCCTATAATCACCCAAACCCCTCCCCACACAAAATAGAACTGTCTCCCTATAATCACACAAACCCCCTCCCCACACAAAATAGAACTGTCTCCCACTCATCACCCAAACCCCTCCCCACACAAAATAGAACTGTCTCCCATTCATTACCCAAACCCGTCCCCACACAAAATAGAACTGTCTCCCTATCATCACCCAAATCCGTCCCCACACAAAATAGAACCGTCTCTCATTCATCACCCAAACCCCTCCCCACACAAAATAGAACTGTCTCCCTATCATCACCCAAACCCCTCCCCACACAAAATAGAACTGTCTCCCACTCATCACCCAAACCCCTCCCCACACAAAATAGAACTGTCTCCCATTCATTACCCAAACCCGTCCCCACACAAAATAGAACTGTCTCCCGATCATCACCCAAATCCGTCCCCACACAAAATAGAACCGTCTCTCATTCATCACCCAAACCCCTCCCCACACAAAATGGAACAGTCTCCCAATCATCACCCAAACCCCTCCCCACACAAAATAGAACTGTCTCCCTATCATCACCCAAACCCCTCCCCACACAAAATAGAACTGTCTCCCTATAATCACCCAAACCCCACCCCACACAAAATAGAACTGTCTCCGTATAATCACCCAAACCCCTCCCCACACAAAATGGAACATTCTCCGTATAATCACCCAATCCCCTCCCCACACAAAATGGAACAGTCTCCCATTCATCACCCAAACCCCTCCCCACACAAAATAGAACTGTCTCCCTATAATCACCCAAACCCCTCCCCACTCAAAATGGAACAGTCTCCGTATAATCACCCAAACCCCTCCCCACACAAAATAGAACTGTCTCCCATTCATTACCCAAACCCGTCCCCACACAAAATAGAACTGTCTCCCTATAATCACCCAAACCCCTCCCCACACAAAATGGAACAGTCTCCCATTCATCACCCAAACCCCTCCCCACACAAAATAGAACTGTCTCCCAATCATTACCCAAACCTGTCCCCACACAAAATAGAACTGTCTCCCTATCATCACCCAAACACCTCCCCACACAAAATAGAACTGTCTCCCTATCATCACCCAAACCCCTCCCCACACAAAATAGAACTGTCTCCCATTCATCAACCAAACCCCTCCCCACACAAAATGGAACAGTCTCCTATTCATCACCCAAACCCCTCCCCACACAAAATAGAACTGTCTCCCTATAATCACACAAACCCCCTCCCCACACAAAATAGAACTGTCTCCCACTCATCACCCAAACCCCTCCCCACAAAAAATGGAACCGTCTCCCATTCATCACCCAAACCCCTCCCCACACAAAATAGAACTGTCTCCCTATAATCACCCAAACCCCTCCCCACACAAAATAGAACTGTCTCCCACTCATCACCCAAACCCCTCCCCACACAAAATAGAACTGTCTCCCTAAAATCACCCAAACCCCTCCCCACACAAAATAGAACTGTCTCCCTATAATCACCCAAATCCCCTCCCCACACAAAATAGAACTGTCTCCCACTCATCACCCAAACCCCTCCCCACACAAAATTGAACTGTCTCCCTATAATCACCCAAACCCCTCCCCACACAAAATAGAACTGTCTCCCTATAATCACCCAAACCCCTCCCCACACAAAATAGAACTGTCTCCCTATAATCACCCAAATCCCCTCCCCACACAAAATAGAACTGTCTCCCACTCATCACCCAAACCCCTCCCCACACAAAATTGAACTGTCTCCCTATAATCACCCAAACCCCTCCCCACACAAAATAGAACTGTCTCCCTATAATCACCCAAACCCGTCCCCACACAAAATAGAACTGTCTCCCATTCATTACCCAAACCCGTCCCCACACAAAATAGAACAGTCTCCGTATAATCACCCAAACCCCTCCCCACACAAAATAGAACTGTCTCCCTATAATCACCCAAACCCCTCCCCACACAAAATAGAACTGTCTCCCTATAATCACCCAAACCCGTCCCCACACAAAATAGAACTGTCTCCCTATAATCACCCAAACCCCTCACCACACAAAATAGAACTGTCTCCCTATAATCACCCAAACCCCTCCCCAGACAAAATAGAACAGTCTCCCTATAATCACCCAAACCCCTCCCCACACAAAATGGAAAAGTCTCCCATTCATCACCCAAACCCCTCCCCACACAAAATGGAACAGTCTCCCATTTATCACCCAAACCCCTCCCCACACAAAATGGAACAGTCTCCGTATAATCACCCAAACCCCTCCCCACACAAAATGGAACAGTCTCCGTATAATCACCCAAACCCCTCCCCACACAAAATGGAACAGTCTCCGTATAATCACCCAAACCCCTCCCCACACAAAATAGAACTGTGTCCCATTCATTACCCAAACCCGTCCCCACACAAAATAGAACAGTCTCCGTATAATCACCCAAACCCCTCCCCACACAAAATAGAACTGTCTCCCTATAATCACCCAAAACCGTCCACACACAAAATAAAACTGTCTCCCATTCATTACCCAAACCCGTCCCCACACAAAATAGAACAGTCTCCCATTCATCACCCAAACCCCTCCCCAGACAAAATGGAACAGTCTCCCATTCATCACCCAAACCCCTCCCCACAAAAAATAGAACTGTCTCCGTATAATCACCCAAACCCCTCCCCACACAAAATAGAACTGTCTCCGTATAATCACCCAAACCCCTCCCGACACAAAATGGAACAGTCTCCCATTCATCACCCAAACCCCTCCCCACAAAAAATGGAACCGTCTCCCATTCATCACCCAAACCCCTCCCCACACAAAATAGAACTGTCTCCCTATCATCACCCAAACCCCACCCCACCCAATATAGAACTGTCTCCCTATCTTCACCCAAACCCCACCCCACCCAATATAGAACTGTCTCCCTATCATCACCCAAACCCATCCCCACACAAAATAGAACTGTCTCCCTATAATCACCCAAACCACTCCCCACACAAAATAGAACTGTCTCCCACTCATCACCCAAACCCCTCCCCACAAAAAATGGAACCGTCTCCCATTCATCACCCAAACCCCTCCCCAAACAAAATAGAACTGTCTCCCTATCATCACCCAAACCCCTCCCCACACAAAATAGAACTGTCTCCCACTCATCACCCAAACCCCTCCCCACACAAAATAGAACTGTCTCCCTATAATCACCCAAACCACCTCCCCACACAAAATAGAACTGTCTCCCTATAATCACCCAAACCCCTCACCACACAAAATAGAACTGTCTCCCTATAATCACCCAAACCCCCTCCCCACACAAATTAGAACTGTCTCCCACTCATCACCCAAACCCCTCCCCACACAAAATTGAACTGTCTCCCTATAATCACCCAAACCCCCTCCCCACACAAAATAGAACTGTCTCCCTATCATCACCCAAACCCCCTCCCCACACAAAATAGAACTGTCTCCCTATCATCACCCAAACCCCCTCCCCACACAAAATAGAACTGTCTCCCTATCATCACTCAAACCACACCCCACACAAAATAGAACTGTCTACCTATAATCACCCAAACCCCTCCCCACACAAAATAGAACTGTCTCCCTATAATCACCCAAACCCCCTCCCCACACAAAATAGAACTGTCTCCCGATCATCACCCAAAACCCCTCCCCACACAAAATAGAACTGTCTCCCTATAATCACCCAATCCCCTCCCCAGACAAAATAGAACAGTCTCCCTATAATCACCCAAACCCCTCCCCACACAAAATAGAACTGTCTCCCTATAATCACCCAAACCCCTCACCACACAAAATAGAACTGTCTCCAATTCATCACCCAAACCCCTCCCCACACAAAATAGAACTGTCTCCAATTCATCACCCAAACCCCTCCCCACACAAAATAGAACTGTCTCCCTATAATCACCCAAACCCCCTCCCCACAGAAAATAGAACTGTCTCCCACTCATCACCCATACCCCCTCCCCACACAAAATAGAACTGTCTCCCTATAATCACCCAAACCCCTCCCCACACAAAATAGAACTGTCTCCCTATAATCACCCAAACCCCTCCCCACACAAAATAGAACTGTCTCCCTATAATCACCCAATCCCCTCCCCAGACAAAATAGAACAGTCTCCCTATAATCACCCAAACCCCTCCCCACACAAAATAGAACTGTCTCCGTATAATCACCCAAACCCCTCACCACACAAAATAGAACTGTCTCCCTATAATCACCCAAATCCCCTCCCCACACAAAATGGAACAGTCTCCTATTCATCACCCAAACCCCTCCCCACACAAAATAGAACTGTCTCCCTATAATCACACAAACCCCCTCCCCACACAAAATAGAACTGTCTCCCACTCATCACCCAAACCCCTCCCCACAAAAAATGGAACCGTCTCCCATTCATCACCCAAACCCCTCCCCACACAAAATAGAACTGTCTCCCTATAATCACCCAAACCCCTCCCCACACAAAATAGAACTGTCTCCCACTCATCACCCAAACCCCTCCCCACACAAAATAGAACTGTCTCCCTATAATCACCCAAACCCCTCCCCACACAAAATAGAACTGTCTCCCTATAATCACCCAAATCCCCTCCCCACACAAAATAGAACTGTCTCCCACTCATCACCCAAACCCCTCCCCACACAAAATTGAACTGTCTCCCTATAATCACCCAAACCCCTCCCCACACAAAATAGAACTGTCTCCCTATAATCACCCAAACCCCTCCCCACACAAAATAGAACTGTCTCCCTATAATCACCCAAATCCCCTCCCCACACAAAATAGAACTGTCTCCCACTCATCACCCAAACCCCTCCCCACACAAAATTGAACTGTCTCCCTATAATCACCCAAACCCCTCCCCACACAAAATAGAACTGTCTCCCTATAATCACCCAAACCTGTCCCCACACAAAATAGAACTGTCTCCCATTCATTACCCAAACCCGTCCCCACACAAAATAGAACAGTCTCCGTATAATCACCCAAACCCCTCCCCACACAAAATAGAACTGTCTCCCTATAATCACCCAAACCCCTCCCCACACAAAATAGAACTGTCTCCCTATAATCACCCAAACCCGTCCCCACACAAAATAGAACTGTCTCCCTATAATCACCCAAACCCCTCACCACACAAAATAGAACTGTCTCCCTATAATCACCCAAACCCCTCCCCAGACAAAATAGAACAGTCTCCCTATAATCACCCAAACCCCTCCCCACACAAAATGGAAAAGTCTCCCATTCATCACCCAAACCCCTCCCCACACAAAATGGAACAGTCTCCCATTTATCACCCAAACCCCTCCCCACACAAAATGGAACAGTCTCCGTATAATCACCCAAACCCCTCCCCACACAAAATGGAACAGTCTCCGTATAATCACCCAAACCCCTCCCCACACAAAATAGAACTGTCTCCCTATAATCACCCAAACCCCTCCCCACACAAAATAGAACTGTCTCCCTATGATCACCCAAATCCCCTCCCCACACAAAATAGAACTGTCTCCCACTCATCACCCAAACCCCTCCCCACACAAAATTGAACTGTCTCCCTATAATCACCCAAACCCCTCCCCACACAAAATAGAACTGTCTCCCTATAATCACCCAAACCCGTCCCCACACAAAATAGAACTGTCTCCCATTCATTACCCAAACCCGTCCCCACACAAAATAGAACAGTCTCCGTATAATCACCCAAACCCCTCCCCACACAAAATAGAACTGTCTCCCTATAATCACCCAAACCCCTCCCCACACAAAATAGAACTGTCTCCCTATAATCACCCAAACCCGTCCCCACACAAAATAGAACTGTCTCCCTATAATCACCCAAACCCCTCACCACACAAAATAGAACTGTCTCCCTATAATCACCCAAACCCCTCCCCAGACAAAATAGAACAGTCTCCCTATAATCACCCAAACCCCTCCCCACACAAAATGGAAAAGTCTCCCATTCATCACCCAAACCCCTCCCCACACAAAATGGAACAGTCTCCCATTTATCACCCAAACCCCTCCCCACACAAAATGGAACAGTCTCCGTATAATCACCCAAACCCCTCCCCACACAAAATGGAACAGTCTCCGTATAATCACCCAAACCCCTCCCCACACAAAATAGAACTGTGTCCCATTCATTACCCAAACCCGTCCCCACACAAAATAGAACAGTCTCCGTATAATCACCCAAACCCCTCCCCACACAAAATAGAACTGTCTCCCTATAATCACCCAAAACCGTCCACACACAAAATAAAACTGTCTCCCATTCATTACCCAAACCCGTCCCCACACAAAATAGAACAGTCTCCCATTCATCACCCAAACCCCTCCCCAGACAAAATGGAACAGTCTCCCATTCATCACCCAAACCCCTCCCCACAAAAAATAGAACTGTCTCCGTATAATCACCCAAACCCCTCCCCACACAAAATAGAACTGTCTCCGTATAATCACCCAAACCCCTCCCGACACAAAATGGAACAGTCTCCCATTCATCACCCAAACCCCTCCCCACAAAAAATGGAACCGTCTCCCATTCATCACCCAAACCCCTCCCCACACAAAATAGAACTGTCTCCCTATCATCACCCAAACCCCACCCCACCCAATATAGAACTGTCTCCCTATCTTCACCCAAACCCCACCCCACCCAATATAGAACTGTCTCCCTATCATCACCCAAACCCATCCCCACACAAAATAGAACTGTCTCCCTATAATCACCCAAACCACTCCCCACACAAAATAGAACTGTCTCCCACTCATCACCCAAACCCCTCCCCACAAAAAATGGAACCGTCTCCCATTCATCACCCAAACCCCTCCCCAAACAAAATAGAACTGTCTCCCTATCATCACCCAAACCCCTCCCCACACAAAATAGAACTGTCTCCCACTCATCACCCAAACCCCTCCCCACACAAAATAGAACTGTCTCCCTATAATCACCCAAACCACCTCCCCACACAAAATAGAACTGTCTCCCTATAATCACCCAAACCCCTCACCACACAAAATAGAACTGTCTCCCACTCATCACCCAAACCCCTCCCCACACAAAATTGAACTGTCTCCCTATAATCACCCAAACCCCCTCCCCACACAAAATAGAACTGTCTCCCTATCATCACTCAAACCACACCCCACACAAAATAGAACAGTCTCCCTATAATCACCCAAACCCCTCCCCACACAAAATAGAACTGTCTCCCTATAATCACCCAAACCCCTCACCACACAAAATAGAACTGTCTCCAATTCATCACCCAAACCCCTCCCCACACAAAATAGAACTGTCTCCAATTCATCACCCAAACCCCTCCCCACACAAAATAGAACTGTCTCCCTATAATCACCCAAACCCCTCCCCACACAAAATAGAACTGTCTCCCTATCATCACTCAAACCACACCCCACACAAAATAGAACAGTCTCCCTATAATCACCCAAACCCCTCCCCACACAAAATAGAACTGTCTCCCTATAATCACCCAAACCCCTCACCACACAAAATAGAACTGTCTCCAATTCATCACCCAAACCCCTCCCCACACAAAATAGAACTGTCTCCAATTCATCACCCAAACCCCTCCCCACACAAAATAGAACTGTCTCCCTATAATCACCCAAACCCCCTCCCCACAGAAAATAGAACTGTCTCCCACTCATCACCCATACCCCTCCCCACACAAAATAGAACTGTCTCCCTATAATCACCCAAACCCCTCCCCACACAAAATAGAACTGTCTCCCTATAATCACCCAAACCCCCTCCCCACAGAAAATAGAACTGTCTCCCACTCATCACCCATACCCCTCCCCACACAAAATAGAACTGTCTCCCTATAATCACCCAAACCCCTCCCCACACAAAATAGAACTGTCTCCCTATAATCACCCAAACCCCTCCCCACACAAAATAGAACTGTCTCCCTATAATCACCCAATCCCCTCCCCAGACAAAATAGAACAGTCTCCCTATAATCACCCAAACCCCTCCCCACACAAAATAGAACTGTCTCCGTATAATCACCCAAACCCCTCACCACACAAAATAGAACTGTCTCCAATTCATCACCCAAACCCCCTCCCCACACAAAATTGAACTGTCTCTCATTCATCACCCAAACCCCTCCCCACACAAAATGGAACAGTCTCCCATTCATCACCCAAACCAATCCCCACACAAAATAGAACTCTCCCTATAATCACCCAAACCCCTCCCCACACAAAATAGAACTGTCTCCCTATAATCACACAAACCCCCTCCCCACACAAAATAGAACTGTCTCCCACTCATCACCCAAACCCCTTCCCACACAAAATAGAACTGTCTCCCATTCATTACCCAAACCCGTCCCCACACAAAATAGAACTGTCTCCCTATCATCACCCAAACCCCACCCCACACAAAATAGAACTGTCTCCCTATCATCACCCAAACCCCACCCCACACAAAATAGAACTGTCTCCCTATCATCACCCAAACCCCACCCCACACAAAATAGAACTGTCTCCCATTCATTACCCAAACCCGTCCCCACACAAAATAGAACTGTCTCCCTATAATCACCCAAACCCCTCCCCACACAAAATAGAACTGTCTCCCTATAATCACACAAACCCCCTCCCCACACAAAATAGAACTGTCTCCCACTCATCACCCAAACCCCTCCCCACACAAAATAGAACTGTCTCCCACTCATCACCCAAACCCCTCCCCACACAAAATAGAACTGTCTCCCATTCATTACCCAAATCCGTCCCCACACAAAATAGAACTGTCTCCCAATCATCACCCAAACCCCTCCCCACACAAAATAGAACTGTCTCCCTATCATCACCCAAACCCCTCCCCACACAAAATGGAACAGTCTCCTATTCATCACCCAAATCCCTCCCCACACAAAATAGAACTGTCTCCCTATAATCACCCAAACCCCACCCCACACAAAATAGAACTGTCTCCGTATAATCACCCAAACCCCTCCCCACACAAAATGGAACATTCTCCGTATAATCACCCAAACCCCACCCCACACAAAATAGAACTGTCTCCCTATAATCACCCAAACCCCTCCCCACACAAAATAGAACTGTCTCCCTATAATCACCCAAACCCCTCCCCACACAAAATGGAACAGTCTCCGTATAATCACCCAAACCCCTCCCCACACAAAATAGAACTGTCTTCCATTCATTACCCAAACCCCACCCCACACAAAATAGAACTGTCTCCCTGTAATCACCCAAACCCCTCCCCACACAAAATAGAACTGTCTCCCTATAATCACCCAAACCCCTCCCCACACAAAATGGAACAGTCTCCGTATAATCACCCAAACCCCTCCCCACACAAAATAGAACTGTCTCCCATTCATCACCCAAACCCCTCCCCACACAAAATAGAACTGTCTCCCACTCATCACCCAAACCCCTCCCCACACAAAATAGAACTGTCTCCCTATAATCACCCAAACCCCTCCCCACACAAAATGGAACAGTCTCCCATTCATCACCCAAACCCCTCCCCACACAAAATAGAACTGTCTCCCACTCATCACCCAAACCCCTCCCCACACAAAATAGAACTGTCTCCCTATAATCACCCAAACCCCTCCCCACACAAAATAGAACTGTCTCCCATTCATTACCCAAACCTGTCCCCACACAAAATAGAACTGTCTCCCTATCATCACCCAAACCCCTCCCCACACAAAATAGAACTGTCTCCCATTCATCAACCAAACCCCTCCCCACACAAAATGGAACAGTCTCCTATTCATCACCCAAACCCCTCCCCACACAAAATAGAACTGTCTCCCTATAATCACACAAACCCCCTCCCCACACAAAATAGAACTGTCTCCCACTCATCACCCAAACCCCTCCCCACAAAAAATGGAACCGTCTCCCATTCATCACCCAAACCCCTCCCCACACAAAATAGAACTGTCTCCCTATAATCACCCAAACCCCTCCCCACACAAAATAGAACTGTCTCCCTATAATCACCCAAACCCCTCCCCACACAAAATAGAACTGTCTCCCACTCATCACCCAAACCCCTCCCCACACAAAATAGAACTGTCTCCCTATCATCACCCAAACCCCCTCCCCACACAAAATAGAACTGTCTCCCGATAATCACCCAAATCCCCTCCCCACACAAAATAGAACTGTCTCCCACTCATCACCCAAACCCCTCCCCACACAAAATTGAACTGTCTCCCTATAATCACCCAAACCCCTCCCCACACAAAATAGAACTGTCTCCCTATAATCACCCAAACCCCTCCCCACACAAAATAGAACTGTCTCCCTATAATCACCCAAATCCCCTCCCCACACAAAATAGAACTGTCTCCCACTCATCACCCAAACCCCTCCCCACACAAAATTGAACTGTCTCCCTATAATCACCCAAACCCCTCCCCACACAAAATAGAACTGTCTCCCTATAATCACCCAAACCCGTCCCCACACAAAATAGAACTGTCTCCCATTCATTACCCAAACCCGTCCCCACACAAAATAGAACAGTCTCCGTATAATCACCCAAACCCCTCCCCACACAAAATAGAACTGTCTCCCTATAATCACCCAAACCCCTCCCCACACAAAATAGAACTGTCTCCCTATAATCACCCAAACCCGTCCCCACACAAAATAGAACTGTCTCCCTATAATCACCCAAACCCCTCACCACACAAAATAGAACTGTCTCCCTATAATCACCCAAACCCCTCCCCAGACAAAATAGAACAGTCTCCCTATCATCACCCAAACCCCTCCCCACACAAAATGGAAAAGTCTCCCATTCATCACCCAAACCCCTCCCCACACAAAATGGAACAGTCTCCCATTTATCACCCAAACCCCTCCCCACACAAAATGGAACAGTCTCCGTATAATCACCCAAACCCCTCCCCACACAAAATAGAACTGTGTCCCATTCATTACCCAAACCCGTCCCCACACAAAATAGAACAGTCTCCGTATAATCACCCAAACCCCTCCCCACACAAAATAGAACTGTCTCCCTATAATCACCCAAACCGGTCCCCACACAAAATAAAACTGTCTCCCATTCATTACCCAAACCCGTCCCCACACAAAATAGAACAGTCTCCCATTCATCACCCAAACCCCTCCCCACACAAAATGGAACAGTCTCCCATTCATCACCCAAACCCCTCCCCACAAAAAATAGAACTGTCTCCGTATAATCACCCAAACCCCTCCCCACACAAAATGGAACTGTCTCCCATTCATCACCCAAACCCCTCCCCACACAAAATAGAACTGTCTCCGTATAATCACCCAAACCCCTCCCGACACAAAATGGAACAGTCTCCCATTCATCACCCAAACCCCTCCCCACACAAAATAGAACTGTCTCCGTATAATCACCCAAACCCCTCCCGACACAAAATGGAACAGTCTCCCATTCATCACCCAAACCCCTCCCCACAAAAAATGGAACCGTCTCCCATTCATCACCCAAACCCCTCCCCACACAAAATAGAACTGTCTCCCTATCATCACCCAAACCCCACCCCACCCAATATAGAACTGTCTCCCTATCTTCACCCAAACCCCACCCCACCCAATATAGAACTGTCTCCCTATCATCACCCAAACCCCTGCCCACACAAAATAGAACTGTCTCCCTATAATCACCCAAACCACTCCCCACACAAAATAGAACTGTCTCCCACTCATCACCCAAACCCCTCCCCACAAAAAATGGAGCCGTCTCCCATTCATCACCCAAACCCCTCCCCAAACAAAATAGAACTGTCTCCCTATCATCACCCAAACCCCTCCCCACACAAAATAGAACTGTCTCCCACTCATCACCCAAACCCCTCCCCACACAAAATAGAACTGTCTCCCACTCATCACCCAAACCCCTCCCCACACAAAATAGAACTGTCTCCCTATAATCACCCAAACCCCCTCCCCACACAAAATAGAACTGTCTCCCTATAATCACCCAAACCCCTCACCACACAAAATAGAACTGTCTCCCTATAATCACCCAAACCCCCTCCCCACACAAAATAGAACTGTCTCCCACTCATCACCCAAACCCCTCCCCACACAAAATTGAACTGTCTCCCTATAATCACCCAAACCCCCTCCCCACACAAAATAGAACTGTCTCCCTATCATCACCCAAACCCCCTCCCCACACAAAATAGAACTGTCTCCCTATCATCACCCAAACCCCCTCCCCACACAAAATAGAACTGTCTCCCTATCATCACTCAAACCACACCCCACACAAAATAGAACTGTCTACCTATAATCACCCAAACCCCTCCCCACACAAAATAGAACTGTCTCCCTATAATCACCCAAACCCCCTCCCCACACAAAATAGAACTGTCTCCCGATCATCACCCAAAACCCCTCCCCACACAAAATAGAACTGTCTCCCTATAATCACCCAATCCCCTCCCCAGACAAAATAGAACAGTCTCCCTATAATCACCCAAACCCCTCCCCACACAAAATAGAACTGTCTCCGTATAATCACCCAAACCCCTCCCCACACAAAATAGAACTGTCTCCAATTCATCACCCAAACCCCTCCCCACACAAAATAGAACTGTCTCCAATTCATCACCCAAACCCCTCCCCACACAAAATAGAACTCTCTCCCTATAATCACCCAAACCCCCTCCCCACAGAAAATAGAACTGTCTCCCACTCATCACCCATACCCCCTCCCCACACAAAATAGAACTGTCTCCCTATAATCACCCAAACCCCTCCCCACAAAAAATAGAACTGTCTCCCTATAATCACCCAAACCCCTCCCCACACAAAATAGAACTGTCTCCCTATAATCACCCAATCCCCTCCCCAGACAAAATAGAACAGTCTCCCT